>NW_027254395.1:2557500-2767500 GCF_044704955.1 Pristiophorus japonicus | reverse complement strand
GACACTCTCTCTCACTCTCTCTCTCGCTCTCTCTCTCTCTCTCCCTCTATCTCTATCCCTATCGCTCTGTCCCTCTCTCTCTCTTGTTCCATCACTCTCGCTCTCTCGCTGCCTCTCTCTCTGTCTGTGTGTGTCTCTCTCTCGCTCTGTCTGTCTGCCTATCTCTGTCTCTCTATATCTGTCTGTCGATCTCTCTCCGTTTTTTTATCTCTCTCTGCCTCACTCGGTCTCTCACTCCCTCTCTCCCTCTCACTCTCTGTCGCACTCTGTGTCTGTCTCTGTCTCTGTCTCTCTCTCCCAGTCTCCCTCTCTCGCTCTGTATTTTTTCTGCCTCCCTCTCTCTATTTCTATCTGACTCTCTCTCTCTCTCTCTCTCTCTCTCTCTCTCTCTCTCTCTCTCTCTCTCTCTCTCTCTCTCTCTCTCTCTCTCTCTCTCTCTCTCTTTCTATCACACTCTCTCTCTCTCTGTCCTGTTTCTGCCTCGCTCTGTCTCTCTCTATCTCTCTGCCTCTATCTCTCTGTCTCTTTCTCTACCTCTGTCTTTCACTCTCTCTCGCTCTCTTTCTCTCTCTCTATGTCTTTCTCTCTCTGACGCTCACTCACTCTCTCTGTATCAACCTCTTTCTCTCTCTCTATGTCTCTTTCTCTCTCGCTTTCCATCTGTCTCTCAGTTATTCTCTCTCTCTGACTCTCTCTCAGCCTCTTTCTCTGTTCTTCTTTCTCTCTTTCTGTCTTTCTCTCTCTGTCTCTCTCAATTCTCTCTCTATCTGTCCCTCTTTCTCTATCTCCCTCTCTGTCTCTCTCTTTCTCTATCACTGTGCCTCTCTCCCACTCTGTATATCTATATCTCTTTATCTCTCGGTATCTGACTCTATTCATCTCTCTCTCTGTCTCTCTCTCTCGCTCTCTTTCCTTGTCTCTCTCTCTCTCTCGCTCCGTATTTTTCTCTGTCTCTCCTTCTCTTTCTCTATGCCTCTCTCTCTCTCTGTCTCTCTCTCTCACTCTCTCTGTGTGTGTCTCTCTCGCTCTCTGTCTTTTCCTCTCACTCTCTCTCTCATTCTGTCTGTCTCTCTCTCTCACTCTCTCTCTCCGTCTGTCTCTCTATCTCTTTCTCTATATCTCTGTCTCTGCCTGTTTCTCAATCTCTACCACTCTCTTTCTCGCTATCTGTCTCTCTCTTTCTCTCTGTCTGGCTCTCTCTATGTCTCTCTCCCTCTCTATGACTCTCTGACTCTCTACATATATCTGTCTGTCTGTCTCTCTCTATCTGTGTATACCTCTCTCTCTCTGTCCCTGTCTCTCTCTCTGTCTCTCTGTCTCTCCCTCTGTCTCTCTCTCTGTCTCTCTCTCTCGCTGTCTCTCTATCTCTCTCACTGTCTCTTTCTCTCTCTCTCTGTTTCTCTCTATGTCTGCCTATCTCTGACTCTTTCCTCTGTCTCTCTCTCTCTCTCTCTCTCTCTCTCTCTCTCTCCTCTCTCTCTCTCTCTCTCTTTCTCGCTCTCAGTGTGCCTGTCTCTCTCTGTCCCTTTCTCTGTCTCATCCTCTCTGTCTCTCAGTTTCTGTCAGTCTCTCGCTATCTCTCTCTCTGTCTCTCTCTCTCTCTGTATCTCTCGCTCTGTATCTCTCTCTTTCTCTGTCTCTCTATCTGCCTATCTCTGAAATACTCCATCTCTGTCTTTGTCGCTCTCTCTCTCTCTCTCTCTCTCTCTCTCTCTCTCTCTCTCTCTCTCTCTCTCTATCTCTCTCTCTCTCTCTCTCTCTCTTTCAGTTCTCTGACTCTATATATCTCTGTCTCTGAATTTCTCTCGATCTGTGTATATTTCTATCTCTCTCTCTCACTCTCTCACTCTCTCGCTCTCTGTCTCTCTCTGTCTCTATATCTTTCCGTATCTATATATCATTATCTCTTTATCTGTTTATAGTCCTCTCTCTCTCTCCCTCTCTCTCCATCTCTCTCTCTCTCTCTCTCTCTCTCTCTCTCTCTTCTCTCTCTCTCTCTCTCTCTCTCTCTCTCTCTCTCTCTCTCTCTCTCTCTCTCTCTCTCTATTTCTATCTCTCTCTCTCTCTCTTTCACCCTGTCTCTAACTTTATTTTACTTTATTTCTCTCTCTATCTCTATCTCTATCTTTATCTCTCTCTCTCTCTTTCACCCTGTCTCTCACTTTGTTTTTCGTTATTTCTCTCTCTCTCCATCTCATTCTCTCTATCTCTCTCTGTCTCTCTCACCATTTCTCTCTCTGCTTGCCTGTCTCCCTCTCACTTTCTCGCTCTCTTGCTCTCTGTCTCTCTCTCTCTATATGTCTCTATCACTCTCTCTCTCGCTCTGTCTATCTCTATTACTGTATTTCTCTCCCACTCTTTAGCTCTCACTCTATCTCTCTCTCTCTCTCTCTTTCTCTCTCTCTCTCTATCTCACTCTATCTGTCTCTTTCACTTTCTCCCTCTCTCCCTGCCTCTCTGTCTCTGTCTCTCTCAATCTCTGTCTCTCCCTCGCTATATATCTCCATCTCTCGCTATTTTCTCCATCTCTCTCTCTCCCTCTGTCTGTTTATTTCCCCCAATCTCTCTGTCTATGTCTCTTTCTTTCTGTATTTTTGTGTCTTCCCCTCTGTCGAGCTCTCTCTCTCGGTATCTCTATCTTTGTGCTTTTCTCTCTCTTTCTGTCTGTCTCGCTCTGAATCTTTCTTTCCCTCTCTCTGCCTCTGTCAATTTCACCCTCTCTCTCTGAGTCTCAATCTATCTCTCTCTGTCTCTCCCACTATCTCTGTCTCTCTCTGTCTCTCTCTCTCTCTCTGTCTATCTCTCTCTTGCTCTATCCGTCTGCCTATGTCTGTCTCTCTCGCTCCCTGTCACTCTATCTCTCTGTCTCTATCTCTCTCTCTCTCTATCTGTGTCTATCCCTCTCTGTATCTATCTGTGTCTATCACTCTCTCTCTCTCTCTCTCTCTCTATCTCTGTCTCACACTCTCGCTGTCTCTCTCTGTCTCTCTCTCTGTCTTTCTGTGTAGTTCCGCCTCTCTCTCTCTCTCTCTCTCTCTCTCTCTCTCCCTCTCTCTCACTCTCTCATCTCTGTCTCTGTTTCTCTCTCTCCCTAGCTTCCCACGCTAGCTGTCCCTCTGTCTCTCTCTCTCTCTCTCTTTCTCTGTCTCTCTCTCTCTATATCTCTCTCGGTCTTTCTCTGTCTTCCCCACTGACACGCGCTCTCTCTGTTTTTCTCTATCCCTCCACTGGGATCAAGGTATGGTGTGGGACCGGGTTCGGTTTGGTTGTGGCCGGGTTTGTTTCGGTTGGGGCCAGGTTTGTTTCGGTTGAGTTCAGAGAGGTTAGATGCAGGAAGAATGTTCCCAATGTTGGGGAAGTCAAGAACAAGGGGTCAGAGTCTAAGGATAAGTGGTAAGCCATTTAGGACCGAGATGAGGAGAAACTTATTCATCCAGAGAGTGGTGAATCTGTGGAATTCTCATCAACAGAAGGTTGTTGAGGCCAATTCACTAAATATATTCAAAAAGGAGTTAGATAAAGTCCTTACTACTCTGAGGATCAAGGGGTATGGCGAGAAAGCATGAATGGGGTACTGAAGTTACATGTTCAGCCATGAACTCACGGAATGGCGGTGCAGGCTAGAAGGGCCGAATGGCCTACTTCTGCATCTATTTTCTATGTTTCTATGTTTCTATGTTTCAAGAGAATGGTTTGGATTTGGATGCAAACACCATCCTGGAAGTGTAGGATCAGGTCAGCGACTTCTCTGTCGTTCTCAGGCTCTCCAGCATGAATATATTTGCTGGGGATTTCAGACCTGTGTTGTTTTATATGTTATTCGATTAATGCAAAATATATCACAGTTCATAGAGTGAGGCGATAAATTGAAAAGCAGGAATGAGAATCAGTTGTATAGTGTTAATTAATTGTTCGTTTTACTGATGATCTTCTTCAACTTTCTCATGTTCACCAGTTAGTCTATTACCTTCTGCAGTATATCCCTATTGTCCTCATCGTCTACTGCACTTCTTCATGTTGTATCATCGATGAATTATAAAATGATACAGTATATATGCAAATGTAGCTGATGAATAAATATATAAAAAGTAGTCCTGCTGTCATCGACCCCTGAGGTGGACAGCAGTATAGCACCCTTCAGTCTGAACAACAACCAATCACCAATACTCTCTGTTATCTGTCTCTCAGCCATTGTCATGCCCATGCTGCACTCGCTCTTTAATCCTAAGGTGTAGAAATTTGTGAACTAGTCTGTTGAGCGATAGTTTGTCAAACGCCTTTTCAAAATCTGTATCATCATCATCTACTGTGAATCTCCTTTAGAGAAAAGCCTCTTCAATATAGGATGAAAAGCATTTGTTTATTGAGTAAAAAGCAATAATGATCAGTCAAGGCAGCCATCTATAGCTATGTGAGGTTTGGGAATTTGATCAGTAATTCGGAAGTTTAAATAGCGGAGCAGGCTCGTGGAGCCAATTGGGCTACTCCTGCTCCTATTTCTTCTGTTATGTCACTTTGTACCGCTGCTTTTCAGGAACGTTGGTGAAGATATTATTTATATCAACTACAAGAACCGTCGCCCTGTTAACATCAGCCTCGCTTTGTGTCACTCTATATCCAACAATGCACCAAATATCTTTAGCTCTTCTCCATCACCGCAATTTCCTCCAACTCTACTCACCGCACCCAAAATCCTCAGATCCATCCCATAGAAAATCCTTAGACGCTATCCATCCCGCACAATATCCTCAGCTCCTCCCCCCTCCACCCAATATCCTCAGACCCTCCACACCACCCAATATCCTCAGAACTTCCGCATCCTACCCAATATCCTCAGTCCCTCCCCACCCGACATAATATTCTCAGCTCCTTCCCACCACTCCCAATATCCTCAGCTCTTCCCCACCCCAACAAATATTCTCAGCTGCTCCTTACCGCACATATTACTCTCAGCTTCTTCCCTCCCAGTCTATTATGCTCAGCTCCTCCCCTCCAAATCTAATATCTTCAGCTACTTCCCACCAATGCTCACTCTATTTTGTTGTACTGAGCTGGTCAGAAACTTATTTTAGTGTGAGCTTTTCACCCGAAGACATATTTTACAACAACAATATTTACAACAGCTTTTACAACAATGACAGCACCAGCAACCACTTGATATCCTGTATAGCGTTATGACATATCAACATACCACAATGTCACCTCATTCGGCAATCACACAAGGTTCGATACAGGTTTTAGATAACTTCTCCCCCTTGAATTCTAATCCTCTCCAAAGGTACTACAGTGCTACATTTGCATGTGTCTGGCTTTGTTATCCTCCATTGCTGCAAAGTGACTTTTGTATATGTACCCCTAATATCCCTTTGCACTTCTTACATATCTGTGCTCGTATTTTCTAAGGGTTATGTAGGGTCTTTAGCCCTCGTTCCAAAAGGTACCAACGCACTCTTATCTATTAAAAAAATCGTTTCTGATTTACAAACCCATTCTGCATGTTTGTTTGCTGTAGAATTAATTAATAGCTTTTAATTCGTCATGTAGATAAATCTGTTTAAAAATATAACTAATCAGAAATGTGTGGGATTTATAGCAACTGCAAAATATGCGGTAACAATTCAGAAACATCAGTCAGTTACATGGTTATGCATCCGCAAACAAGCCAAAAGTCCAAGGAGAGCTGAAAGGGGTATATGTATTCTTGCAAATTGTATTAATTTTAAAGTTGTGAATGTATTAACCCTATCCCTCATTCACCATAGCAATATCTTCACAAGCAGCAGGAACATTGCCATTCGTATTGTGCTGAATTCCTGAACGTCCACTTCAGCAAGTAGAATATTATTCATAATGCAAACAAACAACTCGCAAATAAAAATGGCGTGGCTCTTTAGTTCAGGCTATTACAGAGAATTGAACAAAACCGACCCGAATTTCCCACTGCAATCACCTCCATTAATAAATGTGTTCTTCTTGTAACAATACCACCACATCTAACATGTCAGAATTGAAGCATTTATTCACAAGTGCAGATAAAAACATACACAATGTGCTTCACCAAATTAGAAACAAAATGCAGGGAACGCGTTGAGTGAACGAAAATAACGATTCATCTTTCTTCCTGTATCGGGGAACCAATCAGAATAACATCGAAATTGTTTTAACATGGTGTCATAAAGATATTAATTTATGAATTTCTCTTCTCATGTTTTTCGCTGAATGAATGAGGTACTCCCGATTAATTAGTGGGAAATAAATCTCATTATATTCTCAGTTTTTAATCTTCTGTTTCAAAAATATATACTAATCAGAATTATTATGTTATCAGTTTAATCAATGTAATGTGTGTGTTGCTCTATAAACAATTGTGGAATCTTCAAACGTAGCCGCCTGCCATGTATATACATATTTACATAATTCTTATTTTTATTAACATTCCACTGGACGTTTAAGAGGAAATCTAATTTCCATTTTTACTCGGACTTGTTTGGACGATGGAAAGACAGCCCAAATAAAATAGTACACAATTGAAAAATAGAGAGTAATAGAGAGAATGCTGTAATCGTAAACAAAAACAGAAAATGCGAGAACTACTCAGCAGATAAGGCAGCATCTGTGGAGAGAGAAACAGAATTAACGTTTTAGATCTGTGAAGTTTCGTCCGAACTGGAAGACTTTAGAGATGTTACAGATTTTAACCAGGTGTCGAGGCAGGATGTAAACGCTCCTGCCTTCCACCATAACACAGACCTTCCCTTATGATCATTCCTCCCCTCCCAACTATCTCTGCCTCTGCACCTGATTGAAATCTTTTCCATCGTTAACATTTTCCAGTTTTGATGAAAGGTGACAAACCTGAAACAATAACTCTCTTTTTTTCTCCACAGTCACTGCCTGTAATGCTGAGTATTTACAGCATTTTCTGTTATTATTTTGGAAAATAGATGGCTGAGTGGAGATCTGATTGGGCTGTACAAAATTATGACGATCTTGGATAGATTGGATTGGAAGGACCAGTTTCCATTTGCCACGTGACCAACAACCAGGGACATAGATTTAAATTAATTGGGCGCGGTTTCGTTGAGATATGAAGTAGAATATCATCACCTTGTGGGTGGCGCATATCTAGAGCTCACTATCTGTAAGGGTGGTGCAGGCAGAAAGCCTCACCACATTTAAAAATACTTGCAATTAAAATGAAAGGAATTACAAGGCTACGGAACAAGAGCTGGAAAGTGCGATTCGGCTGAATAGCTCGTGGTTGGCTGGTGCGGAAACGATGGGACAATACGGCCTCCATCTGTGCTGCACATTTCTATGATTCTATGACCACACGTGGAATACTGCGTACAGTTTTGGTCTCCTTATGAAGGAGGAATATACTTGCATTGGAGGCATGTCAGATAAGGTACATGAGGTTATCTTATGAAGAAAGGTTGAGCATATTGGGTCTAAATTTATTGGCGATTAGAAGAATGAGAGGTGTACTTTGGGAATCTCCTAAGTCTCTGAGGGGGCTTGACAGGGGAGATGCAAACAGGAAGTTTCCTATCGCGGGGGGGTCTAGAACTATGGGGCATAGTTTCAGAATAAGCGGTCGCCCATTCAAAACGGAAATGAGCAGGAATTTGTGATCTCAGAGGGTAGTGAACTTTCGGAAATCTGCACCCCAGACAGCTGTGGAAGCTGGGTCATTGTTTCTATTTAAGATGGAAATAATCAGATGTTTCAAAGATAAGGATTATGGGGAGCCGCCAGGAAAGTGGAGCTGAGGCCAATATCTAATCAATCATGATCGTATTGCATGGCGGAGCAGGCTTGAGGGGCAAAATGGCAGGCTGCTGCTTTTAAATCCAATGTTCTTATGTTATATTAACTGTCAAATCATTTCAATGTCATTTCAAAATCATTTCACTTTACTTGAGGCGTCTGATTCAGAATGTTCATTTTAACGTGTACTTGCCATTTTGAAAACAGTAAGACGGACGTTAGAGTAAAGGTTAGGTTAATGTGAAACAGCAAAGCAAATATAAATTCTGGAAGCACAATATCGATACGAAACGTGAACCCGACGTGATTTAAGCCTGCAGCCTTCTGATTGGAGTCAGACACACTACCGTTGTATCACGAGGTCTGCAATGCTGGCACCTGATGTTTGTACACATGAAGGATACTCAAACACAGATTTATTTATGCTGCATCGGTGGAATAAAAAGACGTTACAATCTCCGCCCAAGCCCACCGGGAATCACACAGCATCAGAAGCAGCGTTCACCTATCAGTCTCCCTCACACGCCCCCTTTCATCACCTGCTTCCAGCGGACTGCAGCAAATCAAGAAAGTTAGAGATGCGGAGAGGTTTAGGGAGATAATTCCAGATCTTCTGGCCCAGGCAGCTGAAGGCACGTCCATTAATTGTTGAGAAGTTATATTCATGGAAGCTCAAGAGCGCAGAATTTGTGGAGCGCAGATATCTCGGGTGCTTGTGAGGATGAAGCAGTCGACGAGTATATTCAAATGAAAGAATGACTATCACATTGAAGTCAGTGGGAATCAGGGGCAGACATTTCACTGGCTGGAGTGATACATAGCACAGAAGCAGATGGTTGTGGTTGTTGGAAGTCAATCACACCAGCCCCAATGCATCGCAGAAAGATTTACTTCGGCCAGTGTCCTTGGTGGAACCCTCTTCAGTACCTTCATCAATGATCTTGCCTTCCACAAGAATTCAGAAGTGGTTATGTTCGCTGAAGATTGCATAGAGCTCAGTACTATTCATAGCTCCGCTGATAATGAAGCAGCCCATTCCCACATGCAACAAAACCTGACCGGCATTTAGGCTTCAGCTGATAAGTGGCATGTAACATTCGCACCATACAGTTGCCAGTCAATGCCTATCTACAAGAAGCAAGGGTTTGACGACCGCACCTTGGCAATCAACTGCATTACCATCACCGAATCCCCCACTATCAACATCCGATGTCTCACCATTGAACAGAAACATGACTGGACCAGCCACATAAATAGTGTGGCAGCAAGGGCAGGTCAGAGGCTGGGTATTCTGCGGCGAGTGTCTCACCTCCTGACCACCCAAAGACTTCCCACCAGCTACAAGGCACAAGACAGCATCTTGGCGGAACACTCTCCACTTGCCTGGATGAGTGCAGCTTCAATTCCACTCCAGAAGCTCGACAACACTTTGGGCAAAGCAGCAGCGTGATGGGTACATCACCCACCACCTGAAACTTTCATTCCCACTATCACCGACATAACGTGGCTGCAGTGTTTGCCATCGACAACATGCACTGTGGCAGCTCATGGAGGTTTGTTCTGATGCAACTCCAAAACCCGCGACCTCTACCCCTTAGAAGGACAAGAGCAGTAGCTTCCTGTTAACTCCATGATGTGGAAGGTGCCCCGCCCCCTCCCGCAAGTAACACGCGATCCTGACTTGGAAGTCTATCACCATTCCTTCATCATGAACGCCTCATAAACCCTGGAAATCCCTCCCTAACAGCACTGCAGGAGCACATTCACCACACAAACTTCAGCGGTTCAAGCAGCCGGCCAACCACCACCTCCTCAAGGGCAATACGGGATGGGCAATAAATGTTGGATTTGCCAGCGATACCCACATCCCATGAACTAATGTTTAAAAAACACTGTATTTTATGAGTATGGCTCAAAATGTTTCATTTCTAGTGACACAAAAACCTAGGCAATTTTTACAAATTGATCAGGACAAGTTTCTGCTGCCATGCACAGTAATTAGAATCAGTAATGAAGACAAAATCCCATGGTCCCCATTTTCAGATTCAACGCAGTAAGATTTAAAATAACGTTGAAAAATGTGATAGTGAAACGATTTCGAAATTAAGTGTGACTTGCATTTGTGCCTTAAATTAAACTTTGTGGTGTCTGACTCCCGTTCATGTCTTCTCTTAGTCTGTTGAATGACAAAGGAGGGTTTTGATATTGACTGGACTACAATGCTCCTGATATTTCTGAGCTCATTGCTTATATTGAGTAGTTTCTCGCCTTTTGATCGTTGTCAGCTTTAGCTCAGTGGTTACTTCGCAGCACCAAGTTTTTCAAAAGTTCGAATCTGTCTCACTGCTGGCGCTGTCTGGCGCTTTTGTTGTCCTTTCAAATCCCCTTCTTTTACACCGAAACAAATTGTTATTAACATTGCAGTGCAAGATTTTTAAAGCACACCTATATTGAGTCACACAACCATTCATATCACAACAGCTACCCGGGTTCCATTCACGGTTTGGGAAGTAACTTTGATATCACCTTTTTTAATTAGAGTCAATTTATTTTATTAAATAACATGGGAAGAAACGTTGCATTTCACAATGGTGTCAAAGGATTTTTTTGCAGCACGTGGGAAGCAGCATTTCAGCTGCTCGCTGAACATTGCTCTTTGTTGTTGAGCTATGTTGCATTAGCAATGAACATGTTAAACCCGCCCACTGAAAGACAGACAGTGCAAAGTCAGACAGAAGATACAATTTCCTCCATTAGCGAAGTTTCACAAATTATTATGGTTCAGTTGTTGAACTTTTTACCGTCCTCAGTGAGCATTTTAGCATTTCTTTCATTCTGCTAAGCAAAGCTTATGACAGTAGAATTAAGCCACATTTCAAAACCGGAAGCAACTCATTCATTATTTGCACTTTTCCAGTTGCAGAGCTCAGAGGGTTATTCTCCATCCCTGGGATGCAAGATACCATGTTTCATGGAAACCTTCCATACACCAAACACAGGCTCAGGAAAACCCTGGGGGAGATGTTGTACGGGTCACTAAGCCTTCCAGCACCATTGAAAACTTTTAAACTAAACCGTTCTGAAATAATAAGTTTAAACTGGGGCATTCAATAGTCAAGATGGCCAAGCGATGGCATTTGTAGGTGTGGATTCAAATCCCGCTTCTGACATCCGTTTTTTCTAACTACAAACTCATTTCTTTTCACACCACTCTGAAGTGCTTTGGATCATCTGTGTCATTTAATTAAAATTACGCCATTTTAATTAAAAATTGTGGTATCACTGAGTGACATTCAATACTTCCCTGTCCCGTAATCGCTGTGGGTGGCAGGAGCATGAGAAAGTGTTTTATGAATTATTTAAAGGAGCTGACGAAAAGTCTCACACTGCCAATATATATGCACGGGTATAAAAAGAAGAATGAAAATAACAATAAAATCACTGCGCCACATACGAAGTGAGAGAGAGCCGAACATTCTGATGAAGTTGATGCTGTGAAGTGACGACTGAGCTACACCTGACGGCCAGAAACGAAGTAGAAACAACTCAATGTAATGGATGATCTCACAAGTATCAAGAGCAGTGCAGTCTGGTCTACGTCCAATCCCTCCCTTGTTATTGAACAGAGGAAGAAGAGACATGAACGGGATTTGACGCCAAAAGTTAATGAGAACGAAATACAAATTACACATAATTTCCAAAACATTTCAATAAATATTGTTTCAAATCGTAATGCGTTCAATATGCAAATGAGCATCACGAGATAGTATCGTCAATAATCATTCTATTACCCCGTGCACGGTAGGAATTACCTGTCCAGTTAAATTTGATAAAAGTTGTCCCAGTTTCCTGGTGTCTTCAGCAATGAACATTATCAATCAGACTTCTAAAATCCAGTGTATTTCATAAAGTGTGTTAAAAATACAAGCCTGAAGGCTCCGTGCCTCAATGCGAGGAGTATTCATAATAAGTTGGATGCATTAACTTCACAAGCAATTAATGAATATGATATGAATGGCATCACGGAGACATGGCTCCAGGGTGACCAAGGCTTGGAACTCAACATCGAGGCGTATTCTACATTCAGGAAGGATGGACAGAAAGGAAAAGGAGGTGGGGTAGCGTTGCTGGTTAAAGAGGAAACTAACGCAATAGTAAGGAAGGACATGAGCTTGGATGATGTGGAATCTGTGTGGGTGGAGCTGCGGAATACCAAAGGGCAGAAAACACTAGTGGGAGTTGTGTATAGACCACCAATCCATATTAGTACGGTTGGGGACAGAATCAAAAATGAAATTAGGGATGCGTGCAATAAAGGTACATCAGTTAACATGGGCGAACTTAATCTACATATAGATTGGGCTAACCACACTGGTAGCAATACGATGGAGGAAGATTTCCTGGAGTGTTCTAGGGATGGTTTTCTGGACCAATATGTCGTGGAAAAAATTAGAGGACTGGCCATCCTCGATTGGAGGATGTAATGAGAAAGGACTAATTGGCAGTCATGCTCTGGGAGGCCTCTTGGGGAAGAGTGATAATAATATGATAGAATTTGTTTTTAAGGTGGAGAGATAAACAGTTCATTCAGAGATTTGGATCCTGAACTTAAGGAAAAGTAACTTCGATGGTATGAGGCGTGAATTGGCTAGAGTAGACTGGGAAATGATACTTAGAGCGTTGACGGTGCATAGAGAATGGCAAACATTTAAAGAAATCATGGATGAACTTCAACAATTTTACATCCCTGTCTGATGTAAAAAATTAAACAGGGAAGGTGGTTGCAACATGGCTAACTAGGGAAATTAAGGATCGTGTTATATCCAAGGATGAGCCATATTAATTGGCCCGAAAAAGCAGCAAACCTGAGGACTGGGAGCAATTTAGAATTCATCAGAGGACGACACTTCGTTCAATTAGCTGGGGGAAAATAGAGTATGAGAGGAAGCTTTCCGTGAACATAAAAACTGACTGCAAAAGCTTCTATAGATATGTGAGAAGAAAAAGATTAATGAAGACAAACGCAGGTCCCTTGCAGTCAGATTCAGGAGAATTTATAATGGGGCACAAAGAAATGGCAGACCAGTTGACCAAATATTTTCGTATTGTCTTCACGAAGGAAGACGCAAATAATCTTTCGGAAGTACTAGGGGACCGAGGGTCTAGTGAATGATATCCTTCTGGGCGGCAAATTGTTTGAGGGAAATTGAAGGCTTGAAGGCGGATAAATCCCGGGGGCGTGATAGTCTGCATCACAGAGAATATAAGGACGTGGCCATAGAAATAGTGGATATATTGGTGATCATTTTCCTATGGGCTATCGAGTCTGGGTCAATTACTCTGGACTGGATGGAAGCTAATGTAAAACCACTTTTGAAAAAAGGAGAGAGAGAGAAAACGAATAATTATAGACTGGTTATATTGACATCAGTTGTGTGGAAAATGTTGGAATCAATTATTGACGATGAAATACAGCGTATTTGGAAAGCAGTGACATGATCGGTCCAAGTCAACACAGATTTATGAAAGGGAAATCATGCAAGACAAATCTTCACGCACTTTTTGAGGATGGAACTTGTAGAATGGGCAAGGGAACACCAGTAGATGTGGTGCATTTGGACTTTCAAAAGGTTTTTTAAAAGGCTCCAAACAAGAAATTGTTGTGCAAAATTAATGGACATTGTATTGGGGGTAATGGACTAACGTGCATAGAGAATTGGTTGGCAGACAGGAAGCAGAGGGTCGGGTTAAACGGGTCCTTTTCAGAATTGCAGGCGGTGATTCATGGGGTGCCGCAATGCAAAGTGCTAGGACCCCAGCTTTTTACAATATATATTAATGATTTAGATCTTGGAATTGAGTGTAATATCTCAAAGTTTGCAGATGACACGAAACTGGGTGGCGGTGTGAGCCGCGAGGAGGAAGCTAAAAGGCTGCAGATTGATTTGGACAGGTTTGCTGAGTGGGCAAATGCATGGCAGATGCAGTGTAATATGCATAAATGTGAGGCTATCCACTTTGGGGGAAAAAACACGAAGGCAAAATATTATCTGAATGGCGCCAGATTAGGAAAAGGGGTGGTGCAACGAGAACTGGGTGTCATAGTACATCAGTCATTGAAAGCTGGCATGCAGGTTCAGCAGGCGGTGAAGAAGGCAACTGGTATCTTGACCTTCATAGCTAGGGATTGGAGTATAGGAGTAGGGAGGTCTTTCTGCAGATGTACATGGGTTTGCTGAGGCCTCACCTGGAATATTATATTGAGTTTTGGTTTCCTAATATGAGTAAAGACATGCTTGCTCTTGTGCGACTGCAGCGAAGGTTCACCATACTGATTGCCGGGATGGCTGGACTGACATATGAGGAGAGAGTAGATCGACTTGGCCTATAGTCACTGGAGTTTAGAAGGATGAGACGGCAGCTCATAAAAACATATACAATTCTGACGGGACAGTTCAGGTTAGATACAGAAAGAATGTTCCCGATGTTGGAGAAGTCCATAACCATGGGACACAATCAAAGGATAAGGGGTAAGCCATTTAGGAGTGAGAGGAGGAGAAATTGCTTCACTCAGAGAGTTGTTTACCTATGGAATTCCTTAACGCAGTGATTTTTTTCGCCAGTTCGTTGGATATATTCAAGAGGGAGTTAGATATCGCCATTGTGGCGAAAGGGATCAAGGCGTATTGAAAGAAAGCAGGAAAGGGGTACTGAGGTGAATGAGCTGTCATGTCCTTATTGAATGGTGGGCAGGTTCAAAGGCTCGAATGGACGACTCCTGCACCTATTTTCTCTGTTTCTATGTTTCTATGTGCATGGAATCTGGGTACTTGTTATCCATACCTAATTGCTCAACAGAATATGGCGCTGTGCCGTTTCTCGCTGAAGACTTCACACCACTCCGCGCTTATTCAACAATTCGAACGTGGTTGTTGGTGGAGGGGGGAAGAGCGAGAGAGAGACTTGTTGTTTAGAGTGAGGGGTGTGAATCGAGAACCTTAAAGTTGGGCAGGGGGGAAAGAGAGCCAGGTTGTTGGGGGTTGGGGTGAGAGAGCCTGGTTGTTGGGAGGCGGGCAGAGAGAGCGTTGTTGTTGGGGGAGGGCGGGTAGAGAGATTCTGCTTCTGTCGGGGGTGAGGGAAATGGGAGCATGGTTCTTGCGGGGGGGAGGGTGTCTGCTAGATGGGGATGGGGGCAGAGAGCGAGCATCATTGTAGAAACATAGAAACATAGACATTTAAAGCGCAGAAGGAGGCAATTTTGGCCAGCGTCTCCATGCTGCCCTCGGTCAGCACCCCTGAAAGTTCTGCATAAACCTATGAACAATGGCGGAAATGTACAGAGCACCAGTCCAACCAGTCCACCCCACACAACTGCAATACCCCTGACACTGAAACATTCTACACTTCACCCCAAATGGAGCAATGGGATCCCCGGAAGATGCAAAAGTCAGTTAGAAACCAGGCCAATTCCGGGAAAATTACTCTCGGACACATCCAGGTGATCTGAACAATTCAGGAGATCACCCTGGTCGTATTCGCTTCCTTGCAGTACTTACCATTATAGCTGCCGGTTTACAAGAGATTATCCAGGCCGTGAGTTCAGGAGTTCGGGCAGTGTTGAGGAAGAAGCAACAGTCTGTGGTCGGAGGCCTATAAAATGGCTGCGAGTTCAGGAGTTCACGCAGCGTCGAGGAGGAGGCGACCATCCGGGGTTGGAGGCCTATAAAACGGCCGCGAGTTCAGTAGTTCAAGCAGCGTTGAGGAGGAGGCGACAATCCGGGGTCGGAGGCCTATAAAATGGCCGCGAGTTCAGCAGTTCATGCAGCGTCAAGGAGGAGGCGTGATTGTGCAGCTACAGGGAGAAGGCAAAAAAGTAGAAAGAAATAGAAAGGTGACGTCACAGCCAAGGGGGAAAGTGGTTGGCTGGTGATTGGTGAGCTGTTTTTTTTTTCAATTCTATAACAGTGAGTAAACTTTAGCATTGTTGTTGCCATTTTAAGTGTATCTAAGTGTTAATTCATGGCAGCAGATCTCGGTGACGTGATATGCTCCTCCTGTAGCATGTGGGAACTCAGGGACACTTCCGGTGTACCTGACGACTACGTGTGTGGAAAGTGTATCCGCCTCCAGCTCCTGACGATCCTCGCTGCGGAATTGGAGCTGAGGGTGGATTTGCTCTGGAGCAAGCACGATGCTGAGAAAGACGTGAGTAGCACGTGTAGCGAGTTGGTCTTACCGCAGGGTAAAGGTCCACAGCCAGAGAGGAAATGGAAGACCAGCAGGAAGAGCAGTGAAAGAAAGGTAATGCAGGGGTCCACTGCGGTCATCCCCCTGCTAAACGGATACACCATTTTGAGTACTTTTGAGGTGGATGCCTCATCAGGGGAGGGCAGCAGCAGTCATGTTCTTGGCAAGGTGGCTGCCTCTGCTGCACAGGAGGGCAGGTAAAAGAGTGTGAGAGCAATAGTGATAGGGGAATCAATTGTCAGGGGAATAGACAGGAATTTCTGCGGCTGCAACCGAGACTCCAGCATGATATATTGCCTCCATGGTGCAAGGGTCAAGGATGTCTCGGAACGGGTGCAGGGCATTCTGAAAAGGGAGGGTGAACAGCCTGTTGTCGTGGTGCACATTGGTCCCAACGATACCGGTAAAAAAAGGGATGAGGTCCTACAAGACGAAATTAAGGAGCAAGGAGCTGAATTAAAATGTAAGACCTCAAAATTAGTAATCTCTGGATTGCTAACAGTGCCACGTGCTAGTCAGAGCAGGAATCGCAGGATAGCTCAGATGAATACGTGGCTTGAGCAGTGGTGCAGGAGGGAGGGATTCAAATTCCTGGGACTTTGGAACCGGTTCTGGAGGAGGTGGGACCAGTAAAAACCGGACGGTCTGCACCTGGGCAAGAACGGAACCAATGTCGTCTGGGGGAGTGTTTGCTCGTGCTGTTGGGGAGGAGTTAAACTAATATGGCAGGGAGATGGGAACCAACATAGGGAGACAGAGGGAAACAAAATGGAAACAGAAGCAAAAGACAGAAAGGATATGAGTAAAAGTGGAGGGCAGAGAAACCCAAGGCAAAAAACAAAAAGGGTCACTTTACAGCAAAAGTCTAAAGTTTCAATGTGTAATAAAAAGACAAGCATGAAAGCTCGGTGCCTCAATGCAAGGACTATTCGGAACCCAGGAAAGGGCACTGAGCCAGTTAGATTGGGGGAGAGCTCAGATGAACAGGACCCCAATAATGAATGCAAAAGACAGGAGGCAACAGAGCAGAGCATCATTGGGGTAAGTGTAAAACACACGGTGATAGGAATGGACAATATGTATGAATATAAAGGGGCTGCAGGAGGGGTCAACACTAAAAATCATGGTTTCAAAACTAGTATTAAACATTCTACCAAAACGCACACAGCATTGGAAATAAAATAAATGAGTTGACGGCACAAATCATTGCAAATGGGTATGATTTGGTGGCCATTACAGAAATGTGGTTGCAGCTTGGCCACAACTGAGAATTAAACATACAGGGGTATCTGACAATTCGGAAGATAGACAAGAAGGGAAAGGAGGTTAGGTAGCTCTGTTAATAAAGGATTGAGCAGACTGGGACTTTTCTCGTAAAAGTTCAGAAGGATGAAGTGTGATCTTATGGAAACATTTAAAATAATGAAAGGGATGACAAGATCGAAGCAGAGAGGTTGTTTCCACTGGTTGGGAACACTAGAACTAGGGGGCACAGTCTCAAAATATGGGGGAGCCAATTTACAACCGAGTTGAGAAGGGATTTCTTCTCCCAGAGAGTTGTGAATCTGTGGAATTCTCTGCCCAAGGAAGCAGTTGAGGCCAGTGCATTGAATGTATTCAAATCACAGATGGATAGATTTTCAACCAATAAGGTAAATAAGGGTTATGGGTAGCGGGCGGGTAAGTGGAGCTGAGTCCACGGCCAGATCAGCCGATCAGCCATGAACTTGCTGAATGGCGGAGCAGGCTCGAAGGGCTAGACGGCCGACTCCTGTTCCTAATTCTTATGTTCTAATGTTCTTATGATATTAGGGCAGTTGTGAGAAACGATATTGGCTCTTATGAACAAATTGTTGAATTATTTTGGGTGGAGATTAGAGATAGTAACGGGAAAAAGTCACTGGTGGTCGTCGTTTATAGGCCCCCAAATAATAACTTCACGGTGGGGCGGGCAATAATCAAGGGTATAATGGAGGCATGTGGAAAACGAACGCCAGTAATCATGGGGCATTTTAACCTACATATCGATTGGTCATATCAAATCACACGGGTCAGCCTTGAGGAGAAATTAATTAAATGCTTATGGGATTGTTACCCAGAACAATATGCTGCAGAACCTACAGGGGAGCAAGCTATGTTCGATCTGGTCCTGTGTAATGAGACAGGAATAATAAATGATCTCCTCGTAAAAGGTCCTCTTGGAATCAGTGATCACAGCATGGTTGAAATTGTAAGACAGATTGAGGGTGAGGAAGTAGTGTCTCAAACCAGCGTACTTTGCTTAGGGGATTACAGTGGTCTGATGGCAGAGTTGGCTAAAGTAGACTGGAAGCTCAGACGAAACGGTGGCACAATTGAGGAACAGTGGAGGACTTTTAAGGAGCTCTTTCATAGTGTTCAACAAAAATATATTACAATGAAAACGATGGGTGGTAAGAGAGGGGATAACCAGCCGTGGATAACAAAGGAAATAAAGGAGAGTATCAAAATAAAAACCAATGCGTATAAGGTGGCTAAGGTTAGTGGGAAACTAGAAGATTGGGACCATTTTAAACAACAGCAAAGAATGATTAAGAAAGCAATAAAGAAAGGAAAGATAGATTACGAAAGTAAACTTGCGCAAAACATAAAATCAGATAGCCCTTCTAACCTGCACCGCCATTCAAACAGTTCATGGATGAACATGCAAATTCAGTACGCACTTCCTGCTTTATCGCCATACCCCTTGATCCCCCAAGTAGTAAAACTTCGTCTAAATCCCTTTTGAATATATTTAGTGAATTGGCCTCAACTACTTTCTGTTGTAGAGAATTCCACAGGTTCAGCACTCTCTGGGTGAAGAAGATTCTCCTCATCTTGTCCTAAATGGCTTACCCCTTATCCTTCGTCTGTGATCCCTGGTTCTGGACTTACCCAACATTGGGAACATTCTTCCTGCATCCGATCTGTCCAAACCCATCAGAATTTTAAACGTGTCAATGAGGTCCCCTCTCATTCTTCTGAACTCCAGTGAATACAAGCCCAGTTGATCCAGTCTTTCTTGAAAGTAAAAGGTAGATAGTAAAAGCTTTTACCGAAATATAAAACGGAAAAGATTGACTGAAGTAAATGTTGGTCCCTTAGAAGATGAGAAGGGGGAATTAATAATGGGAAATGTGGAAATGGCTGCGACTTTAAACAATTATTTTCCTTCGATCTTCACAGTGGAAGACACAAAAACCATGCCAAAAATTGCTGGTCACGGGAATGTGGGAAGGGAGGACCTGGAGACAATGACTATCACTCGGGGGTTGGGCTGGACAGGCTAATGAGACTCAAGGTAGACAAGTCCCCTGGTCCTGATGAAATGCATCCCAGGGTATTAAAAGAGATGGCGGAAGTTTTAGCAGACGCATTCGTTATAATCTACCAAGATTCTCTGGACTCCGGGGAGATACCAGCGGATTGGAAAGCAGTTAATGTAACGCCTCTGTTTACAAAAGTGGGCAGACAAAAGGCAGGTAACTATAGACCCGTTAGTGTAACATCTGTAGTGGGGAAAATGCTTGAAGCTATCATTAAGGAAGAAATAGAGGGACATCTAGTGAGGAATAGTGCAACCAAGCAGACGCAACATGGATTCATGAAGGGGAAATCATGTTTAACTAATTTACTGGAATTCTTTGAAAACATAACGAGCATGGTGGATAGAGGCGTACCGATGGTTGTGGTGTATTTAGATTTCCAAAAGGCATTCGATAAGGTGCCACACAAAAGGTTACTGCAGAAGATAAATGTACGTGGAGTCAGAGGAAATGTATTAGCATGGATAGAGAATTGGCTTGCGAACAGAAAGCAGAAATTCGGGATAAATGTATCCTTTTCGGGTTGGACTTTGGTGGTTAGTGGTGTGCCACAGGGATCGGTGCTGGGATCACAACTGCTTACAATATAAATAGATGACCTGGAAGAGGGGACAGAGTGTAGTTTAACAGAATTTACAGGTGACACAAAGATTAGCGGGAAAGCGAGTTGTGTAGATGACACAGAGAGGCTGCAATGAGAATTAGATAGGTTAAGCAAATGGGCTAAGTCAGGTCGCAGTCTTCTCCAGAGGCATTGGTTTGAATTTCACTTCCGAAATTTATTATTTTTAAATAAGAACTCATTTTTTTTACACCATTGTGAAATGCTACCTTTCTTCCATGTAATTTAATAAAGTCAATTGACTCCAATTAAAAAAGATGATATCAAAGTTGCTTCCCAAACCCGGAATGGAACCCAGGTAGCTGTTTTGATATGAATGGTTGTGTGACTCAATATCGGTGTGCTTTAAAACTCTCGCACTGCTATGTTAAGAACAATTTGTTTCGGTGTCAAAGAAGGGGATTGGAAATGACAACAAAAACGCCTGGCAGCGACCGCAGTGAAACAGATTCAAACATCTGAGCAAGTAAGTGCTGCAAAGTAACCGCTGAGCTAAACCTGTCACTGATCGCAAAGCGAGAAACAACTCAATATAAGCAATGAGCTCAGAATATCAGGAGCAGTGCAGTCCAGTCAATGTCAAAACCCTCCTTTTTTTCAATCAACTGAGGAAGAAGAGACATGAACGGGAGTCAAACACCAAAACGTTTATTTAAAGGCACAACTACAAGTCACACTTAATTTCGAAACCGTTTCACTGTAACATTTTTCCACGTTATTTAAAATCGTATTGCTTTGAATCTGAAAATGAGGACCATGGGATTTTGTCTTCATTACTGATTCTAATTTTTGTGCATGGCAGCAGTAACTTGCCTGTTAAATTTGAAAAAATTGCCCAGATTTTTGTATCACCATAAATGAACATTTTGAGCCATTCTCTGAAAATGCAGTGTTTGTTAAATATTAGTTCATGGATGTGGGCGTCGCTGACAGAGCCAGCACTTATTGCACATCCCTTATTGCCCTTGAGAAGTTGGTGGTGGGCCGCCTGCTTGAACCGCTGAAGTTTGTGTGGTGAATGTGCTCCTGCAGTGCTGTTAGGAAGGATTTCCAGGATTTATGACCCATGCAGGATGAAGGAATGGTGATATACTTCCAAGTGAGGATCGCATTTTACTTGCGGGAGGGGGCGGGGGAGCTTCTACATCATGGTGTTCCCATGAACCTGCTGTCCCTGTCCTTCTAAGGCATCGAGCTCTAGGGTTTGGGAGGTGCATCCGAACAAACCTTCGTGAGTTGCCGCAGTGCATCTTGGAGAATGCAAACATTGCAGCCACGTTACGTCGGTGATAGAGTGAGCAAAAGATTAAGGTGGTGGGCGGTGCACCAATCACGCTGCTGCTTTGCCTTTAATGCCCTAAATGTTGTCGCGCTTCTGGAGTTGAATTGAAGCTGCACTCATCCAGGCAAGTGGAGAGTGTTCCGCCAAGATGCTGTCTTGTGCATTGTCGCTGGTGGGAAGACTTTGCGGAGTCACTAGATGCGACACGCGCCGCAGATTACCCAGCCTCCGACCTGCTCTTGCTGCCACACTATTTTTGTGGCTGGTCCAGTAACGTTTCTGATCAATGATGACCCACAGGATGTTTATAGTGGGGGATTCTTTGATGGTAATTCAGTTGAATGCCAAGGAGCGGTCGTCAAACCTTTGCTTCTTGTAGATAGGCATTGCCTGCCAACTGCATGGCGCGAATGTTACATGCCACTTATCAGCTGAGGCCGAAATGTCGTTCAGGTTTTGTTGCATGTGGGAATGGGCTGCTTCATTATCAGCGGAGCTATGAGTGGTAATGAGCTCTGTGCAATCTTCAGTGAACATAGCCACTTCTGACTTCATGTGGCAGAGACGATCATTGATGAAGGAGAAGAAGAGGGTTCCGCCTAGGACACTGCCCTAAAGAACTCTTTCACCGATGTTTTGGGGCTAGGATGATTGACTTCCGACAACCACAAACATCTTCTTCTCTGCTTGGTATCACTCCAGCCAGTGGAAAGTCTCCCCACTGATACCCATTGACTTAATGTGATAGTCATTCTTTCTTTTCAATATGCTCATCAAGTGCTTCAGCCTCACAAGCCCCCGAGATATCTGCGCTCCTCAAATTCTGCGCTCTTGAGCTTCCCTCAATATTACTTCTCAACAATTAATGGACATGCATTCAGCTGCCTGGAACAGAAGATCTGGAGTTACCTCCCTAAACCTCTCCGCCTCTCCAACTTTCTCGATCTGCTGCAGTCCGCTGTATGCAGGTGATGAAAGCCGGCGTGAGAGGGAGACTGATAGTTGAGCGCAGCTTCTGATGCTGTGTGATTCCCGGTAGGAGTGGGCAGGGATTGTAACGTATTTTTATTCCACATATGCAGGATAAATAACTCTGTGTTTGAGGAAACTTCATGTGTCCAAATATCTGCTGCCGGCATTGTAGACCTCGTGATAAGACGGTAGCATGTCTGACTCCAGATCAGAAGGCTGCAGGTTTAAATCACGTCGGGTTCACGTTTCGTTTCGATATTGTGCTCCCAGAATTGATATTTTATTTGCTGTTTCACATTAACCTAACCCTTGCTCTAATGTCCGTGTTACTGTTTCCAAAATGGCTTGTACACGTTCAAATTAACATTCTAAATCAGACGCCTCAAGTAAAGTGAAATGATTTTGAAATAACATTGAAATGATGTGACAGTCAACATAACATAAGAACGTAGGATTTTAGAGCAGGAGTCAGCCATTTTGTCCCACGAGCCTGCACCACCATGCAATAAGATCATGATTTATAAGATATTGGCCTCAGCTCCACTTTCCTGCCGGCTCTCCATAATCCTTATCTTTGCAAAATCTGATTATCTCCACCTTAAATATATACAATGACCCAATCTCCACAGCTCTCTGCGGTGGAGAATTCCAAACGTTCACGACCCTCTGAGATCAGAAATTCCTACTCATTTCCATTTTGAATGGGCGACCCCTTATTCTGAAACTATACCCACTAGTTCTAGAACCCCCCACGAGAGGAAACTTGCTGTTTGCATCTCCTCTGTCAAGCCTCCTCATAGACTTAGGGGATTTGAAATGTACACTTCCCATTCTTCTAATCTCCAATAAATGTAGGCCCAATCTGCTCAAACTTTCTTCATAGATAACCTCATGAATCTTATCTGACCTGCCTCCAATGCACGTAGATCCCTCCTTGCAAAAGGAGACCAAAACTGTACGCACTTTTCCAGGTGTGGTCATAGAATCATAGAAATTTGCAGCACAGATGTGGGCCATTTTGTCCATCGTGTCCGCACCAGCCAACCAAGAGCTATTCAACCTAATCCCACTTTGCAGCACTTGGTCCGTAACCTTGCAGGTTGCCCCGAGTTGATGGTTCCGTGGCAAATAGAAACTAGTCCTTCCAATCCAATCTATCCAGGATCGCCATAATTTCATACACATCAATCAGATCACCACTCAGCCATCTCTTTTCCAAAATAATAAAAGAAAATACTGTAAATACTTAAATACTCAACATTACAGGCAGTGACTATGGAGAAAAAAAGAGATTTATTGTTTCAGGTCTGTCACATTTAATCAACACTGGAAAATGTTAACGATAGAACAGATTTCAATCGGGTGCAGAGGGAGAGAAAGTTGGGAGGGGATGAAAGGTCAAAAGGGAAGGTCTGTGTTATGGTGGATCGCAGAGCAGTTAAATCCTGCCTCGACACCTGGTTAAAATCTGTTACATCTCTAACGTCTTCAGTTCGGACGAACGGTCACAGATCTAAAACGTTAACTCTGTTTCTCTTTCCACAGAAGCTGCCTTATCTGCTGAGTAGTTCTCGCATTTTCTGTTTTAATTTAGGATTACAGCATTAAGCCATTGCGGACATAGAAACATAGAATCATAGAAAATAGGTGCAGGAGTAGGCCATTCGGATCTTCTAGCCTGCACCGCCATTCAATGAATTCATGGCTGAACATGCAACTTCAGTACCCCATTCCTGCATTCTCGCCATACCCCTTGATCCCCCGACGAGTAAGGACTTCATCCAACTCTTTTTGAATATATTTAATAAATTAGCCTCAACAACTTTCTGTGGTAGAGAATTCCACAGGTTCCCCACTCTCTTGGTCAAGAAGTTTCTTCTCACCTCGGTCCTAAATGGCTTACCCCTTATCCTTTGACTGTGACCCCTGGTTCTGGACTTCCCCAACATTTGGAACATTCTTTCTGCATCTAACCTGTCTGAACCCATCAAAATGTTGAACGTTTCTATGAGGTCCCCTCTCATTCTTCTGAACTCCAGTGAATACAAGCCCAGTTGATCCAGTCTTTCTTGATAGGTCAGTCCCGCCATCCCGGGAATCAGTCTGGTGAACCTTCGCTGCACTCCCTCAATAGCAGGAATGTCCTTCCTCACGTTTGGAGTCCAAAACTGAATACTATACTCCAGGTGTGGCCTCAGCAAGACCCTGTACAAATGTAGCAACACCTCCCTGCCCCTTTACTCAAATCCCCTCGCTATGAAGGCCAACATGCCATTTGCTTTCTTAACCGCCTGCTGTACCTGCATGCCAACATTCAATGACTGATGTACCATGACACACAGTTCTCGTTGCACATCCCCTTTTCCGAATCTGTCATCATTCAGATAATAGTCGGTCTCTCTGGTATTACCACCAAAGTGGATAACCTCACATTTATCCACATTATACTTCAGCTGCCATGCATTTGCCCACTCATCGGACCTCTCCGAGTCACTCTGCAGCCTCATAGCATCCTCGTCGCAGCTCACACTGCCACCCAACTTCGTGTCATCCGCAAATCTGGAGACAATACATCTAATCCGCTCGTCTAAATCATTAATGTACAGTCGAAACAGTTGGGGCCCCAGCGCAGAACCTTGCAGTACAACACTAGTCACTGCCTGCCATAATGAAAAGTACCCATTTATTCCTACTTTTGCTTCCTGTCTGACAACCAGTTCGCAATCCTTGTCAGCATACTACCACCAATCCCATGTGCTTAACTTTGCACATTAATCTCTTGTGTGGGACCTTGTCGAAAGCCTTCTGCAATTCCAAATATATCACATCAACTGGTTGTCCCTTGTCCACTCTACTGGAAACATCCTTAAAAAATTCCAGAAGATTTGTCAAGCATGATTTCCCTTTCACAAATCCATGCTGACTGCGACCTATCATGTCACTCTTTCCAAATGCACTGTTATGACAGCCTTAATAATTGATTCCATCATTTTACCCACTACTGAGGTCAGGCTGACCGGTCTTTAATTCCCTGTTTTCTCTCTCCCTCCTTTTTTAAAACGTGGGGTTACATTGGCTACCCTCCACTCGATAGGAACTGATCAACATTCAATGGAATGTTGGAAAATAATTGTCAATGCATCGCTATTTCCAAGGCCACCTCCTTAAGTACTCTTGGATGTAGTACATCAGGTTCTGTGGATTTATCGGTCTTCAATCCCATCAATTGGCCCAACACAATTTCCAGACGAATAAGGATTTCCCTCAGTTCCTCCTCCTTATTGGACCATCTGACCCCTTTTATATCCGGAAGGTTGTTTGAGTCCTCCTTCGTGAATGCAGAACCAAAGTACTTGTCCAATTTTTCTGCCATTTCTTTCTTCCCCGTGATGTCTTCCTCTGATTCTGACTGCCGGGCTCCGACGTTTTTCTTTACTAACCTTTTTCACTTTACATATCGATAGAAACATTTGTAATCCGTCTTAATGTTCCCTGCAAGCTTCTTCTCGTACTCCATTTTCCTTGCCCTAATCAAACCCTTTGTCCTCCTCTGCTGAGTTCTAAATATGTCACAGTCCCCGGCTTCGCTACTATTTATGGCCAATTTGTGTGCAACTTCCTTGGCTTTAATACTATCCCTGAATTCCCTTGATAGCCACGGTTGAGCCACCTTCCCTTTTTTATTTTTACGCCAGACAGGAATGTACAATTGTTGTAGTTCATTCATGCGGTCTCTAAATGTCTACCATTGCCCATCCACAGTCAACCCTTTAAGTATCATTCGCCAATCTATCCTAGCCAATTCGCGCCTCATACCTTCAAAGTTACTCTTCTTTAAGTTCTGGACCATAGTCTCTGAATTAACTATTTCATTCTCCATCCTAATGAAGAATTCCGCCATATTATGGTCACTCTTCCCCAGGGGGCCTCGCACAACGAGATTGCTAATTAATCCACTCTCATTACACAACACCCAGTTTAAGATAGCCTCCCCGCTAGTTGGTTCCTCGACACATTGGTCTAGAAAACTATCCCTTATGCACTCCAGGAAATCCTCCTCCACCGTATTGCTTCCAGTTTGGTTAGCCCTATATATGTGCATATTAAAGTCACCCATTATAACTGCTGCACCTTTATTGCATGCACCCCAAATTTCCTGTTTGATGCCCTCGCCAACATCACTACGACTGTTTGAAGGTCTGTACACAACTCCCACAAACGTTTTTTGCCCTTTGGTGTTCTGCAGCTCTACCCATATAGATTCCACATCATCCAAGCTAATGTCCTTCCTAACTATTGCTTTAATCACCTCTTTAACCAGCAATGCTACTCCACCTCCTTTTCCTTTTGATCTATCGTTACTGAACGTTGAATACCCCTGGATGTTGAGTTCCCAGCCCCGATCATCCTGGAGCCACGTCTCTGTAATCCACATCACATCATATTTGTTAACATCTATTTGCACAGTTAATTCATACACCTTATTACGGATACTACTTGCATTAACCGAGATGAGAGAAACTTCTTCACACAGAGAGTGGTGAACCTGTGAAATTCACACCACAGAAGGTTGTTGAGGCCAAATCACTAAATATAGTCAAAAAGGTGTGAGATGTAGTCCTTATTACTCAGCGGATCAATGGGTATGGCGAGAAAGCAGGAATGGTGTACTGAAGTTACATGTTCAGCCATGAACTCATTAAATGGTGGTGCAGGCTTGAAGGGCCGAATAGCCTCCTCCTGCACATATTTTCTACGTTTCTATGTTTCTAAATGTTTGCGGCAGATCTGCGAGAGAGTGCAGCATGACAAATGTGACAGAGATATGTGGGTAGACCACAGTGTGTGGCCCAGCCCTCCCTTCATCAGGGATCCCACCAGCTCCAGTCCCAGCCCGCATATTCTTCACCCCCAGTTGTGTAGACAAGCCCGGGGGACGAATGCCAGGAATCCACTGATGCAGCCCATAACTGCTCCATCCCCAGATGTTAGAGTGCAGCAATGCTCCATCACCAGCACATGTCCTTCGAGAAAGCAGAAGCGGACGTTATGAACTGCAGTTTTGAAACTCAGTGTTGATTCCGACAGGCAACAGAATGCCTAATCAAAAACATTGGTGCTCTTCCTCATTGAGTTTTATGAAGAAACAAGTTAGGAGACTGAGAATAGAGTAGGAGCTGGAGCATATTGTAGGCAGTTGTGAAAATTGTAGGAGGGTGAGAAGAGTGAAGAATTCCGAGAACTGAGTAACAGCATAGGGGGCCAGGAACACTGATGAAGGCCGAGAAATGACGAGAAGTGGAAGAGGCCAAGAACAGATGAACAATGTTGGAAGCAGAGAACAGAGGAAAAATGTAGGAGGCCGAGAACAGAGGAACACTGTAGGAGGCGAATAAAAGTGAAGGAGGCCGAGAACAGATGGACTGTGTAGGAGGCCAATTACTGTGAAGGAGGCCGAGAACAGAGGAACAGAGTATGAGGCCAATTACAGTGAAGGAGGCCGAGAACAGAGGAACAGAGTAGGAGGCCAATTAAGGTGAAGGAGGCCGAGAACAGAGGAACAGAGTAGGAGGACAATAACAGTGAATGAGGCACAGAACAATGGAACAGTGTGGGAGACCAATCACAGTGATTTAGGCTGAGAACAGAGGAACAGTGCAGCAGGCCAATAACAGTGAAGGAGGATGAGAACAGAGCTGCAGTGTAGGAGGGCAACAACAGTGAAGGAGGCCGAGAACAGAGGAACGGAGTAGGAGGCAAATAACAGTGAAGTAGGCCGAGAAAAGAGGGACAGTGTCGGAGGCCAAGTACGGTGAAGAAGGCCGATAACATAGGAACAGTGTCGGAAGCCAATTGGGTGAATGGCGCCGAGAAATGATGAACAGTGCATGAGGACAGAATGGTGCATGAGGCTGAGAAAAGAAGAACAGTGTATGAGGCAGAGAACCGTGTCAAAGGCTAGGAACAGAGTAAAAGCGTAGGACAACCCTAACAGAGGAATAGCGTCGGAAATAGAGAACAGATAAACAGTGTAGCGGACGGTGAACAACCACACAGTGAAGGAGGCCGAGAACAGAGACACAAACCTGGGAGCGGGATGTAAAATTAAATTGGCAAGTGACCTGAAGCTCAATGTTACGCTGGTGGATTTAACAGAGATGTTCAGCAAAGCAATCCCCAATCTGCGTTTAGTCCTCCCCAATGTACAGGAGATTGCATCCTGATCAGCCAATACAGGACACCAAATTGCAAGAAGTAAAAGTCTATCACTGATTCATGTGCCAGAAAAGTTTGGGGCCATGGCTTTTGGGATGGAAAGGGGGTAAAGGCACCTATTGCATCTCCTGTGCTTGCAAAGCGAGTTGCTGTGGAAGGGGCGGATGTGTTGGGAGTGATGGAATAGTGGACAATTTGTCGCGGGGGCAAGGGAGCGCAGGGGAAGATAGGTTTGGTACTGGCCTTAGCTCGATGTGGCGAAAATGTGAGAGGACAATTGTTTGAATGTGTAGGCGGGCGGGGTGGAAGGTGAGGTCAAGTTGAAAGCCTATACCGTTCTTGCTGCGAAGTTGATGGCAGCAATGCAGGATTGACAGAGTCGCGGGCACTGTCCACCACAGAGGAGTTGAATCCTTGGATGAGAAAAAATAAGTCTTTTCAGATGCAAAGAAACATAGAAACATAGAAAATAGGTGCAGGAGTACGCCATTCGGCCCTTCGAGCTTGCACCGCCATTCAATGAGTTCATGGTTGAACATGTAACTTCAGCACCCCATTACTGCTTTCTCGCCAGACCCCTTGATCCCCCTAGTAGGAGTTCTGCCTTTAGCATCCTTTCAGCCAGTGTGCTGCAGACATCTACAACCCTCTGCCTAAAAGAGTTTCCCCTCAAATTGCCTCTGACCTTCTACCAATTATATTAAATTTATCCCTTGCTAGTTGACGCCTTTTCGGTGGGAAATATGACGTTTCTTTCCATTATATCGATGCCCATCATAATTTTATACACCTCAATGATGTCTCCCCTGATCTCGTCTGTTCCAATGAACATAAATCCAGCCTATCCAAACTGTCCTCGTTGCTTAAATTCTCCAATTCCGCCAATATCATCGTAAAGCTCCGCTGTGCCCGCTCAGGGCACTTATATATTTCTTGTAATGTAGTTACCTCAATTGCACACAGTAATCCAGCTGTTGCCAAACAAGTGTTTTATACCACTGCATAATCCCCCTGCTCTTGTATTCTGTGCTTCAGCCAACATCAGCAATCATTCCGGATGCCTTCTTAACCACTGTACTTCTTTCAGGTATCTGTGGACAATGCCTCCAGCTCCATTTCCTCCTCAGCACTTCCCAGTATCCCACCATTTCATGTGTATTCCATTTCCTTATTATTCCTCGCGAAATGCAATGCCTCACACATCTCAGGAAGAATTCCATTTGTCATTATACTGCTACAAATGCTCTCAACTGAATATTGTACTTCGAGAGGCACCGCTAAGTTTGTGGTCGTGGCCCTCGAAATCGTGGTCGAGGATCCACGTTGCCAATGCGGACCCATTTTTCTCCAAAATGTCTTGGTTGTCATGTATGTTTATTCAAAATGGATTGAAAGTGTCACATTTTTTGCAAGAATGTCCACCACCACCATCGAAAGCAGATGAGGCATGTTTGCAACACACAGCCTAACTGATGTATTAGACAATGACGATGGGCCATGTATCACCGGTGCTGAATTCAACGAATTCAAGAGGTGCAATGGGATCAAGCACGTTTGATCTGCCTCATTCAAGCCCGCATCCAAAGGCCAGAGAGAATAGGAAGTTCACACCATCAAGCAAGGCTTGAAATGCGTGTCGCAAGGCTCCCTGAAGACAGGACCATCCAGAGTTCTGCTCAGCTAACGCACCAGAACCCTGTTGCTCACCTGGGTTCCCCCAGCAGAGCTGCTCCCGAAAAGGGCGCTCAAAACTAGGTCCTCCCTTGTGCACCCTGATGCCTGATCTCCATTATCAAGTAGAGGGCCAGTGGTGCCAAAAAAAAGTTTGTATCATGATCGCGCAAATTTGTCACGCGATATTGGAGTCAATGATCCTGTGTTTGTAGTCAATTATGGACATGGTCCCAAACGGCTCGCTGTCACGGTCATTGCCAAACAAGGGAGGAGGTTATTTCAGATCAAATTGGGCATTGGACTAACGTGCAGAAAACATTTGGACCAAATCGAAGTTCGGTTCGCTAACAGCTACGAGCAACCCGAAGTGGACACCACATATTTTGACACGCCAAACTAAATGAAAAAGCTTCCATGGATATGTGAAGAGAAAAAGATTAGTGAAGCCAAACGTAGGTCCCTTGTCGTTAGAATCAGATGAATTTAAAATGGGGAACAAAGAAATGGCAGACCCATTGTACAAATATTTTGGTGCTGTTTTCAGGAAGGAAGACACAAATAACCTTCCGGAAATATTGGGGATAGAGAGTCTAGTGAGAAGGATGAACTGCATGAAATCCATATTAGTCAGGAATTGTATTGGGGAAATTGACGGGACTGAAGGCCAATAATGCCCTGGTGTCTGATAGTTTGTGTCCCAGAGTATGTAAGGAAGTGGCCCGAGAAATAGAGGATGCATTGTTGATCATTTTCCAAAAATCTATCGACTCTGGATCACATCGTATGGACTGGAGGGTAACTAATGTATCACCACTTTTTTTAAAAAGTAGACAGAGAGAAAACGGGGAATTGCAGACCCGTTAGCCTGACATCAAAGTGGGGAAAATGTTGCCATCAGATACTAAAGTTGAAATGGCAGCGTTTTTGGACAGCAGTGACAGGATCAGTCCAAGTCAGCATGGATTTATGAAAGGGAAATCATGCATGATAAATCTTCTTGAATTTTTTGAGGATGTACCTATTTGAGCGGACAAGGGAGAACCAGTGAATGTGGTTTATTTGGTATTTCTAAAGGCTTTTGACAAGGAATCACACAAGAGATTTGTGTGCAACATTCAAGTACATTATATTGGGAGTATTGCTGTGGATAGATAACTGGTAAGTAGACAGGAAGCAAAGATTTATGATAAACGGATCCTTTTTAAAATGGCAGGCAGTGACGAGTGGGGTGCAGCAGGGCTCAGTGCTGGGACTCGAGCAATTGCAATGAACATCAATGATGTAGATGAAGGAATTGAGAGTAATATCTCCAAATTTGCAGATGACACGAAGCTGAGTGGCGGTGTGTGCTGCAAGGAGGATGCTAAGAGGCTGCTTGGTGATTTGGACAGGTAAGGTGAGTGGGCAAATGCATGGCAGATGCAGAGTAAGGTGGAAAAATATGAGGTTATCCACTTTGGTGGCAAAAATATGAAGGCAGAATATTAGCTGAATGGCGGCTGATTAGGCAAATAGAAGGTGCACCGATAGCTAGTTACCATGCTACATCAGTCATTGAAGGATGGCATGCAAGTGCAGCAGGCGGTGAAGTAGGCAAATGGCATGTTGGCCATTCATAGCCAGGGGATTTGAGTAAAGGAGCAGGGATGTCTTTCTCCAGTTACACAGTGCCTCGGTAAGGCCTCACTTGGAATATTGTGTTCAGTTTTGGTGGCCTAATCTGAGGAAGGAAGTAATTGGTATTTAGAGAGTGCAGCGACGGTTCACCAGACTGATTCCCGGGATGGCAGGTCTCACATATTAGGAGGAACTGGATCGACTGGTCCTGTATTTACTTGAGTTTAGAAGAGTGAGAGAGGATCTCATAGAAACATAGAAAATCCTTACGGGATTGGACTAATTAGATGCAGGAAGAATGAACCCGATGTTGGGGGAGTCCAGAACCAGAGGTCACAGTCTGAGCATAATTTGTAAGCCAGTTAGGACCGAGATGAGGAGAAACTTCTTCATTCAGAGAGTTGTTAACCTGTGGACTTCACCACCGCAGAGATTTATTGAGGGCAGTCTGTTAGATATATTCAAGACGGAATTCGATGTGGCCCGTATGGGAAAAGGGATCAAGGGATATGGAGGGAAAGCAGGAAAGGGGTACTAATGTGAACATTTAGCCATGATCTTATTGAATCGTGGTGTAGGCACGAAGGGCCGATTAGCCCTCTCCTGCACTGATTTTCTATGTTTGTAACCATTTATAATTCCACGTCTTTCTTTTATAAAATGTATGTAGCACTAGCTCCAAGGCAAATATATCCTTCTAAAGTTAAGGAAAGGCGAAATGTGATTCAAGTGATGGTTCTTACTATTTAAGATGATGATTTCCAGCATGCATTTGATAAGGTTCCGCACAAGGGAATGTTGGAAAAAAAACAACTCTGAGGCAATGTGTGAACATAGACAGGGAATTGAGAGGAGTGATACTGGTGGTGTTCCCCAATTGGCAGATGTGAATAGTCGTGTCCAGCAGTGATCTGTATGAGTGCCTCAGAATTTCATTGTAAATAAAATTATTTAGAAGAAGGAATAGTGAATCATATTACCATGGCTACACTAAGTTGGTGGCAAAGAAAGTAATGAGAAAGGAAGCAGATTATTTCAAAGGGACAATGATTTAGTGGGCAAAACTAAAGGCATCTGATTCACAAGATTGGGAGTGGATGCGGAAAATCGGGAGTTTAATGACACTTTGAAAACTTGTTCAATTAAATTTATGTTCTGAGCATTTTCGGTCAGAGAAATGTATGTGAAAGAAATGTTTTACAGCAAGTGGGATGGAGCATTTCAGCTTGCCGCTGAACACTTCTCTGTGGGCGCTGACGTAAGCAAAGGTGTCTGAAGTTTAACGGTTATCACTTTAGCATCACACGCAAAAGATGCCCGGTTCAAGCAAAGGCAGTAATATTAATTTAAAGAATACTTATGCTGTGAATTAAAGTTTAACATAAGTGACCCCTGGTTCCTTGTCGAATGAGCAATGGCCATTAATAACAGTCTCCTCAAATAAAGCGTGTGTATCAGATAGGGGATAAAAATTAATCAATAATTTAATTTTCGCAAATTATTAAAGTCGAGTTATTGAAGTATCCACTGTCACTTAGTAACGATTTCAGCATCTATTGCATTCTGCTAAACAAAGCTATTGGCAAATCAATAGTGATTAATCGCATCCACCCTACACCGCCCACACCCCACACACTCACAGTTAAATTTATTGCATGTTATTATTTTAAAAGATTGTGAAGTTATTGTGTTGCTTTCCGAAAATTGGCTCCGACTGTGAACGCCGAACAACCAAATGACCAGGAAACACATTAAAGGGTTTATCACAATTGATTACATTTCTTATGTTTTTTCTTGTAGTTTTTGAGCTCTTTGTTCTTTTTAGCGCATAATTCCGCATATTACCGTGGTGAAATATCAACAAAATACAATGTCTCGCGGCCCCACCTCGGCGAATACCGGCAGACGTAAGCATCTCTTCCCGAGTTCCAGAGCTCAGATGGTTAAATTCCATTCCTGGGATGCACGTTACCGAATCCGGGAACTAATTACCCAAACACCGTGCTCAGGCTCCGGAAAATCCTGGGGGGAGAAAATCCCGCTCACGGGGCCGTCCAGCAGCACGGAATAACCGCCCATAATGAAAGGTTCTACATGTGCAAGTTATAAGTTGCAATTATCGCCCTTTTCAGTCAGGAAGGCCGAGTGGTCTGAGGCGCTGCGTTTCATTCACAGTCTTCTCTGGAGGCGTGTGGACAAATCCCACTTTTGACATTCATTAGTTTTAATTGGATGCAGCCGTTTCTCATTGGCTCTCCATTGTGAGATCCCCACTTGCTGATTGATTCCCTTGGAGGAAATACCACACCTTGAAATTTCTCTTGAATTTTAAAATGCCAATGCTAAGCTGAACTTTGTACATTTTGAGATGATCCATTGGTCTTCTGATGTCAGAATGAACACATAGCTCAGACAGCCGAAGTCGCTCCTTACCCAGCGCAAGTGCACCCCTCCCGCATGTAAATTCATCCTTTCCCAGCCTAAGTCTATGAGCAAAGCGCAAGTGCATGATCTTAAACACCCCACCACCACCACAATCCCCCCCACCCCACCCCACACTCCCGCACGCCGAAAGATATTGCAGTTTGTTTACGGTTCTTTTGGTATCAAGTGTTGTGACCTCTAGATTTCTTCCATTCCAACTATGTTGGGTTGGGTTTAAAGGGGGTTGGAAGAACATGATTTGTCTTCCCCAAGTTGCCAGTCTCCCAACCCCAAACCATGCTCTCTGGCCAAAAATAATCTCGCTCTCACTTCCCGCAAAATCTCTCTCAATGTCTCTACCCCCGTTCCGCCAACAAGCAGGCTCTATCGATCCCCCATACGCGAAGCTCACTCTTCAACCGACCCCCAACAACCAGGCTCTCTCTCCAACCCCCGACTCCCCAACAACTATCATAGGCAGTCTCTCTAAATTGAGCAAGACCTGCTTGCACTCAAAAGTGAGTTCTGAGGTGACTGGACAGTTCAATATGAGAATAACAGTCTCTGTCTCAGGTGCGACAGGATGGGTGTGAAATCTGGTTTGCAAAGCGTTCGTTCCACTGCTTGTGTTTGTTTACTGCATGCTCTCTATGACGTGACTCGATATACACAGCGCCCTCCGAATTAGCTTCATCCACTTCGGGGAGTCTTTTGCCAGGGACTCGCATATGCCTGTGGCGATGTTGCATTTTATCAAGGAGGCTTTGAGGGTGTCTTTGAACGTTTCCTCTGCCCACCAGGGGCTTCATTGCCTTGCAGGAGATCAGAGTAGATTGCATGCTTTGGGAGTCTTGTGTCAGACATGCGACCAATGTTGCCCACCCAATTGAGCTGGTCAAGAGTGGTCAGTGCGTCGATGCTGGTGATGTTGGCCTTAACGAGGACACTAATGTTGTTACGTCTGTAGTTCCAGGTGATTTGCACAATCTTGCGGAGGCAACGCTGGTCTTATTTCGGCAGCGATTTGAGGTGTCTACGATATATGGTCCACGTCGCTGAGCCATAGAGGAGGGCGGGTAACACTAAAGACCTGTAGACCATATGCTTATTGCCAGAGTTCAGCACCTGATCTTCGAACACTGTGTTGACGCACTGGAGTTGGTGTTGACCCTCATCGTCGAGGTCTGCACTTGATGATAATAGCCTCCCGAGGTATGGAAAGTGGTCCACTTTGTCCAAGGCCATGCAATGAATTTTGATGACTGTGCGGCAGCGCTATGTGGCGGGTTGATTTTGGTGGAGGACATTTGTCTTACGTTTGTGTAGTTTAAGGCCCAAGCTTTCATATGCCTCGTTGAAGATGTTCACTATGACATGGAGTTCAGACTCTTAATGTGCGAAGACACAAGCTTGGTGCACTGACTGTAACTCGCCAACAGAAAATGGGACAGTCTTGAATCTGGCCTGCAAGCGACGAATGTTGAACAGGTTCCCAGTGGTGATATAGGTTACTTCAACTCCAGAAGCGAGTTTGTTGAGTGTGAGGTGGAGCACTGCAGCGTTAAGATCAAGGAGAGGGTTGTCGCGAAGTCGCAGCCCTGCTTGACCCCGTTCCGGCTATGGATTGTGGCTGTGTTGGATCTCTTGGTCAGAATCATGGCAAGCATGTCGTCGTGGATCACGCAGAGGATGGTGAGATACTTTTTGGGGCAGCCGAAACGGAAGAGGACGATCCATAATCCCTTGTGGTTAAGAGTGTCAAATGCCTTTTAAAAGTCAAAAAAAGCCATGTACAAGGGTTGGTGCTGATCACTGAATTTCTCTTGCAGCTGTCATGCGTAAAGATCATGTTTGTTTTACCGAGCAGTGGACTGAATCCGCACTATTACTCTGGGAAGAGCTCCACAGCCAGAGGGAGAAGGCGGTTGAGTAGGATTTTAGCGAAGATCTTGCCAGTGGCTGATAACAGGGAGATTCCTCTGTATTTGCCGCTGCCCACTTATCGCCCTTTTTCTCTGCCCGCCCCACAACCAGGGTCTCTCTCTCCCCCACTATCCCCAACAAACAGGCTGGTTCTCCCTCTCCCTCCCAACAAAGAGGCTCACCCCATCAACAACCAGTCTCTCACCACACGTTCAACAACGATGCTCTCTCTCTCATCCACCAGAAAAGCGTTTCACTCTCTCATCCCCCCAACAGGGCTCCATCTCCTCCAACTGCCCCACCACCCCGAAAACAAGGCCCTGTCAGACGAGAACATCAAGGCTCAATCTGCTCGCCGTCCCCCCCAAATACAGGCTCTCTCTCAAACGCCACCAACTAGGCCCTCTCTCCATCCTGCTCAATAACCAGGCTCTCTCTCCACACTCGCTCCCCCGCAAGATTCAGGCTCTCTCCTCCTCCTGTCACAACAACCAGGCCCTTCCCTCGCAACATCCAGGTTCTCACTAATTTCCGCCCGCCACTTTCATCCAGGCTCTCTCGCACGTACCCAACAACCAGGCTTTCTCTCCAACCATCCCCACAATCAACCAGCGTCGATAACCGCCCACCGCCCCCGCAACAACAACCAGGCTCCCACCCAAAATTAGGGTTCAACTCTTAAACAACAACCAGGCTCTCTACTACGCCCCTGCTGCAACCAAGCTATGTATCACCCGGACTCCAACAACCAGACGCTATCTTCCCACCCCGCCTCCAAAACCAGGCTCGCTGCATACACGCACCCACAAAAACCAACCAGGCTCTCCCCGCGATGCAACAAAAACCAGACTTCTCAATCTCCATTCTCCAACCAACGCTTCAGTTCTGTTCGCCTCATCGCATGAAAGATGTGAATGCACTCGTGAGCGTGCAGAGGAGATTTACGAGGATGCTGCCTGGAATGGAGACATTTAGTTATGAGGACAGATTGGATTGGCTCGTTTTGTTCTCATGGAAGAGAGAAGTTTGACGGGATACCTCATTGATGTTTACACAAGATAGAGGGACGTGGACATAGTGAGTAATAACGCCTATTTCCATTGGTGGAGAGGTCTATTAAGAAGGGTTATAGATTTAATGTGGTGATGGAATGTTTAGAGGGGATTTTAGTCGGGCTTCTTTACGCAGAGGCTTGAACATATCTGGAACTCACTGCCTCGAAGAGTGGTGGTGCAGAATGCCTCACTACTTTTAAGAGATGTTTCGATATGCAATGAACGTGCCGTAACTTGCAGGGTTAAGGACCGAGAGTTGGTAATTTGGATAAGAACATAAGAACATAATAATTAGGAACAGAGGTAGGCCATCTAGCCCCTCGAGCTTGCTCTGCCATTCAACAAGATCTTGGCAGATCTGGCCTTGGACTCAGTTCCACTTCCCCGCCTGCTCCCTGAAACTCTTATTCCCTTATTGGTTATAAATCTATCTATCAGTGATTTGAATACATTCAATCAGCTAGCCTCAACTGCTTTCTTGGGCAGAGAATTCTACAGATTCACAGCCCTCTGGGAGAAGGAATTCCTTCTCAACTCGGATTTAAATTGGCTCCCCCGTATTTTGAGGCTGTGGTCCATAGTTCTCGTCTCCCCGACCAGTGGAAACAACCTCTCTGCCTCTATCTTGTCTATCTGTTTCATTATTTTAAATGCTTATGTAAGATCACCCCTCATCCTTCTGAACTCCAACGAGTAAAGACCCAGTCTACTCAATCTATCATCATAAGATAACGCCCACATCTCCGCAATCATTCGAGTGATTCGGCTCTGTGCCCCCTAAAAGCTAGTATATCCTTCCTTCAGTAAGGTAACCAAGACTGCACGCAGTATGCCCGGTGCGGCCTCACCAGTACCCTGTACAGTTGCAGCAGCACCTCCCTTCTTTTGTACTCCATCTCTCTCGCAATGAAGGCCAACATTCCATTCGCCTTCCTGATTACCAGCTGCACCTGCAAACTAGCTTTTTGGGATTCATGCACAAGTACCCCCCGGTCCCTCTACGAGGCAGAATGTTGCAATTTCTCCCCAGTCAAATAATATTCCATTTTACTGTTTTTTTTTCAATTTGATGACCTTACATTTTCTGACATTGTATTCCATCTGCCAAACATCAGCCCATTGGCTTAACCTATCTAAATCTCTTTGCAGCCTCTCTGTGTCCTCTACACAACACGCTTTACCACTAATCTTTGTGTCATCTGCAAATTTTGTTACACAACACTTTTCGCTCTTTCACTTCATCTATGTATATTGTAAACCATTGTGGTCGCGCTACCGTTCCCTGTGTCATTACACTAACCAGCGATTTCCAATCCGAAATGGACCCATTTATCCCGACACTCTGCTTTCTGTAAGCCAGCCAATTCTTAATCCAAGCTAATACATTTCCTCTGAATGCGCATAATTTTATCTTCTGCAATAACCTTTTGTGTGGCACCTTATCGAATGCCGTTTGGACATCTCAATAAACCACATCCATTGTTTACGGCTCTATCCACCATGCTCGTTATATCCTCAAAGAATTCCAGTAAATTAGTTAAACATGATTTTCCCTTCATGAATCCATGTTGCGTCTGCTTGATTGCACTATTCCTATCTAGATGTCCCGCTATTTCTTCCTTAATGATAACTTCAAGCATTTTCCCCACTACAGTTGTTGAACTAATTGGCTTATAGTTATCTGCCTTTTGTCTGCCCCCTTTTTTCAACAGAGGCGTTACATTTGCTGCTTTCCAATCCGCTGGTACATCTTCAGAGTCCAGAGAATTTTGGTAGTTTATAACGAATGCATCTGCTATAACTTCCACCATCTCTTTTATTTCCCTGAGTTGCATTTCATCAGGACCAGGGGACTTGTCTACCTTGAGTCCCATTAGCCTCTCCAGCACTACCTCCCGAGTTACAGTGAGTATCTCAAGGACCTCCCTAACCACATTCCCGTGACCAGCAATTTTTGGCATGGTTTTTGTGTCTTCCACTGTGCAAACCGAAGCAGAATAAGTGTTTAAGGTCTCAGCCATTTTCACTTTTCCCATTATTAAATCCCCCCTCTCATCTTCGAAGGGACCAACATTTTCTTTAGTCATTCTTTTCTGTTTTATATATCGGTAAAAGCTTTTACTATCTGTTTTTATGTTTTGCGCAAGTTACTTTTGTAATCTATCTTTCCTTTCATTATAGCTTTCTTAGTCATTCTTTGCTGTTGTTTAAAATTTTCCCAAACTTCTAGTTTCCCACGAACCTTGGCCATCTTATTGGTTTTAAATTTGATACTACCCTTTAATCCTTGGTTATCCACGGCTGGTTATCCCTTCTCTTACCACCCTTCTTTTGCTCTGGAATATTTTTTTGTTGAACACTATGAAAGATCTCCTTAAAAGTCCTCCAGAGTTCCTCAGTTGTGCCACCGTTTAGTCTGTGTTTCCAGTCTACTTTAACCAACTCTGCCCTCATCCCACTGTAATCCCTCTTTGTTAAGCATAGTACGCTCGTTTGAGACACTACTTCCTGACCCTCAATCTGTATTACAAATTCAACCATACGGTGATCACTTATTCCGAGGGGCTCATTTTCTCGGAGATCGTTTATTATTCCTGTCTCATTACACAGGACAAGATATAAGATAGCTTGCTACCATGGAGGTTCTGTAACATACTGTTCTAAGAAACAATCCCGTCTGCATTCTATGAATTCCTCCTCAAGGCTACGCCATGCGATATGATTCGACCAATCGGTATGTAGGTGATAATCCCCCATGATTACTGACGTTCCTTTATCACATGCCTCCATTATTCCCTTGATTACCGCCCGTCCCACCGTGAAGTTATTATTTGGGGGCCTATAAACTATACCCACCAGTGACTTTTTACCCTCACTATCTCTATTCTCCACCCACAATGATTTAACATTTTGTTCTTTAGAGCCAATATCATCTCTCACAACGGATCTGATATCATCCTTTATTAACAGAGCTACCCCACCTCCTTTCGCTTCTTGTCTATCTTTCCTAGTGGTCAGATACCCCTCGATGTTTAATTCCCAGTCTTGGCCACCCAGCAACCACGTTTCTGTAATGGCCACCAAATCATACCCATTTTGATTGATTTGTGCCGTCAACTCATTTACTTTATTTCGAATGCTGCATGCGTTTCGGTAGAGTGTTTTAATACTAGTTTTTAAAACATCATTTTTAGTTTTGACCCCTCTTGCAGCCCCTTTATATTCATACATATTGTCCATTCCTGTCACCTTGTGGTTACAATTACCGCAGTGCTACTCTGCTCTGTTGCCTCCTACCTTTTGCATTCTTTCTTGGCCTCCTGTTCATCTAAGATCTCACCTACTCTAACTAGCTCAGAGCCCTCTCCTGTGTTCCGAATACTCCTTGTATTGAGGCACCGAGTTTTAATGCTTGCCTTTTTATTACACTTTGATCCTTTAGAATGATGCTGTACAGTGGCCCTTTTTTTTGCCTTGGGTTTCTCTGCGCACCACTTTTACTCATCATCTTTCTGTCTTTTGTTTCCCTCTGTCTACCTGCATTGGTTCCCATACCCCTGCCTTATTAGTTTAACTCCTCCCCAACAGCACGAGCAGACATTCCCTCTAGGACATTGATTCCGGTAGTGCCCAGGTGCAGACCGTGCGGTTTGTACTGGCCTCACCTCTACCAGAACCGGTTCCAATGCCCCAGGAATTTGAATCCCTCACTGCTGCACCACTGCTCAAGACACGTATTCATCAGAGCCATCCTGCGAAACCTACTCTGACTAGCACGTGGCACTGGTAGCAATCTCGAGGTTCCTACTTTTGAATACGTTTTAATTCAGCTCCTAGCTCCTTAAATTAATCTTGCCTGACCTCATCCCTTTTTTTTTACCTATATCTTTGGTACAAATGTGCACCACGACAACTGGCTGTTCACCCTCCATTTTCAGAAATGCCTGCCCCCACTCCGGGTCATCCTTGACCCTTGCGCCAGGGAGGCAACCTATCAACCTGGAGTCTCGGTTGCAGCCGTAGAAATGCCTGTCTATTTCCCTTACAATTGAATCCCCTATCACTATCGCTCTCCCACTCTTTTTCCTGTCCTCCTGTGCAGCAGAGCCAGCCACGGTGTGATGAACTTGACTGCTGCTGCCCTCCTCTGACGAGGCATCCCCCTCAACAATAGTCAGAGAGGTGTACCTGTTTTGCAGGGGGATGACAGCAGGGGACCCATGCACTACCTTCCTTGCACTGCTCTTCCTGCTGGTCTTCCATTCCCTATCTGGCTGTGGACCCTTCACCTGTGGTAAGACCAACTCGCTACACGTACTGCTCGCGTCATCCTCTGCATTGTGAATGCTCCAGAGAAAATCCACCCGAAGCTACAATTCCCCAACGCGGACCGTCAGGAGCTGGAGGCGGATACACTTTCCACACAAGTAGTCGTCAGGGACACCGGAAATGTCCCTGAGTTTCCACATGGTACAGGAGGAGCATATCACGTGACCGAGCTCTCCTTCCATGACTTAACCCTTAGATACCCTGAAATTGGCGACATCAATGCTAAAGTTTACTCTCTGTTAAAGAACTGAAAAAAGAAAAGCTACTCACCAATCACCAGCCAATTACTTACCCCCCTGGCTGTGACGTCACCTTTCTATTTCTTTCTACTTCTTTTTTGCCTTCTCCCTGTAACTGCACAAGCACGCCTCCTCCTCGACGCTGCCCGAACTGCTGAACTCGTGGCTTTTTTATAGGCCACCGACCCCGGACTGGCGCCTCCTCCTCGACGCTGTCTTTACTGCTGAACTCGTGGCCTTTTTATAGGCCTCCGACCCCGGACTGTCGCCTCCTCCTCGACGCTGCCCGAACTGCTGAACTCGTGGCCTTTTTATAGGCCTCCGACCCAGGACTGTCGCCTCCTCCTCGACGCTGCCCGAACTGCTGAACTCGTGGCTTTTTTATAGGCCTCCGACCCCAGGTTGTCGCCTCCTCCTCGACGCTGCCCGAACTCCTGAACTAGCGGCCTGGACACCCTCTTGTAACCCGGCAGCTATAATGGTAAGTACTGCAGGGAAGGGAATACGTCCAGGTTGATCTCCTGGATTGTTTAGATCACCTGAATGTGTTGGAGAGTAATTTTCCCGGAATTGGCCTGGTTTCTAACTTGTTTTTGCATCTTCCGGGGATCCCATTTCTTCGGTTGTGGTGGAGTGTAGAATGTTTCAGTGTAACGGGTTTTGCAATTTTGTGGGGTAAACTGGTTGGACTGGTGCTCTTTGCATTTCCGCCATTGCTCATACGTTTATAGAGAACTTTGAGGGCTGCTGATGAGGGCCGCGTGGCATTTATTTGGCCAGCATGGTGACGCAGATCAATGATCAAATTTGCGCAGGAACAGCACGAGTCATTCAACCCTTCGAGCACATTACACAGGCGCCAATCAAAGTAACATGACTGGTATTTCAAAGGACTTGTAACCAAGACCAGAAAATTACAGCCCATCACTAGACTCGGGTAATTTAAATGTAATTAAATAAGTCTGGAATATAAAAGTATCAGTAATGGTGACCATTATCGTACAAACCCATCTGATTCACCAGTCTCCTTTCGGGAAGGATATCTGCCGACCTTACGAGACTGGTCCTATATGTGACTACAGACCCAGAGCAACGTGGTTGACTCTTAACTGCCCGCTGATATAGGGTATTGGTGAGGCTGCACCTGGAGTACTGCGTGCAGGTTTGGTCACCTGACTTAAGGAAGGATATACTGGCTTTGGAGGGGGTACAGAGCCGATTCACTAGGCTGATTCTGGAGATGAGGGGGTTACCTTATGAGGATAGATTGAGTAGACTGGGACTTTACTCGTTGGAGTTCAGAAGGATGAGGGGTGATCTTATAGAAACATTTAAAATAATTAAAGGGACAGACAAGATAGAGGCAGAGAGGTTGTTTCCACGGGTAGGCGAGGTTAGGACTAGGGGGCACAGTCTCAAAATACGGGGGAGCCAATTTAATACCGAGTTGAGAAGGAATTTCTTCTCGCAGAGGGTTGTGAATCTGTGGAATTCTCTGCCCAAGGAAGCAGTTGAGGCGAGCTCTTAGAATGTATTCAAGTCACAGATAGATAGATTTTTAACCAATAAGGGAATTAAGGGTTACGGGGAGCGGGCGGGTAAATGGAGCTGAGTCCACGGCCAGATCAGCCATTATCTTATTGAATGGCGGAGCAGGTTCGAGGGGCTAGATGGCCTACTCCTGTTCCTAATTCTTATATTCTTATGTTATTATGTTCTTATGAAATGGCCTGGCGGGATATTCAGTTGCATATGGTTGCTCATCAACACATTAACAAGAGCAATTAGAGATGGAGAACAAATGCTAACCTTGCTAGCGATGCCCACATGCTTGAATTAATGAAATAAAACACCGGGGCCTCTAGATTGTTAAACAGGAATAAGAAGACGCTCAAGCCAGGTCTGAGAATGCTGAGTCAGAAGACAATTAGAAGAATGGATAGCTCGCTGGTTTCAAGACACAATGCAGAGTGTCGACATAAAAGCAAGCTTTTCATATTGGCAGAAGATGAGTAGTGGTGTTCACCAAGGATCGGTGCTGGGACCACTGTTGTTCACACGTTATATTGAAAATTTGAACCAGGAAGCAAAACATAATTTAGAAATTTGCAATTGATACATAATTAGGGTGGTGGGTCAAAAGGGAATAGGATTGCAACAAATTAGACGAGGGCTTTACTAAACATGCATTTGGGCTTCAAACAATATAAATGTGAGATGTTATATTTTGTTCAGAAAATAGGATGGTTACATATTATTGGAGGACGCCAGTCTGGGTGGCATGGAGGATCAAAGCGATCTCGGAACAAAAATGCACAAAACTCTAAAAGTTAAGACAAAGGTTATCAAGGCTATAAAAAGGCAAAGACAACGAGATTATTTATTTCTACGCGTACAGAATATAAAAGTAGCGACGTTATGCGGAACATGTATTTAAACGTAGTTAGACCTCACAGAGTGCTACTTACAGTTCCATTCGACATAATATAAAAAGCAGACAGAGGCATTGAAGAGGATACAGAGAAGATGTACAAGGATGATACCTGAACAGCCAGTGTACACATATCAGGAGAGGTAGAACAGGCTGGGTCTATTTTCACGTGAAGTAAGGTGGCTGAGGCGTTTCCCGGGTTTGGTACTCTGTTTAAAAGTTAATGGTAGATTGAGGTGTATGCTTGGACATGAGGTTACAGATTGTGTGGTATAATATTCTGCTGCTGCTGAAGTCCTACAACACCTCAAGGATGCCCAGCTTTGAGCTGCTAAACCACTTCAGAATCTATCCAAATTAGCACGGTGGTAGTGAGTGCCAGACAACACAATGCAGTGTGTTCTTCCTGTGAAGACAGGACTTGGTATCCACAAGGTGTTTCCAGTATTCACTGCTATCAATATTGCCATGGACAGTTGCACCTGCGACTGACAGATTGGGGAGGAGCAGGTCAAGTAGGTTTTGTTTTATCGGAGCTGCAGTTGTGAGGGAGCACAGCACTGTCGAAGTTGCTGACCTTCGGTTGAGATCTTAAACCTAGACCTGTCTGCCCTCCGAGCTGGACGTAAAAGATCCCACGCTCGCTATTCGGAAGGAGAGCAGCAGAATTCACTCCTGTGTCATGGGGCCAATGTACATCCTTCAACCCACATCTGCTCACTACAACATCGTGGGTTCTTGCCGTTGCAAATCTGCTTTTGCATTTCCTACATTGCAAAAGTGACCACACTGTAAAACTACTTAACTGGCTGTGAAACGCTTTGGGAAGTCCTGAGGTGAACGATGCTGCAGAAATGCTCGTTTTTTTTTCTTTTAGATCGTCCGATAAAAGTGAACGATGGTCAGGCCGGTTAATTCAGATGATTAATGCATGGTGCTGTTAACGTGAAGGCCGCGCGTTCGATCACCGTACGGGATTTCTTTTTTGCCTGCGGGAGGGCGCTGTTGCCAGTACCTGAGCTTTGTTATTTTAGAGCAGCTTAAACATTTAGGATCGAGTCTCACAAGGGCCCTTGAAGCAATGCTGCAAAATCTTAGTCCTGCGAAGAGCTCATGGAACGACGGAGTGTTTCCAGCATTTAATGAACAATTCGATTATCTCGGAGAATTTGGGACTTACCGTATTTCAATCTGTAAATGGCCCACTGCCGCTGATTGGTTTGTAGTTCTCAGTATAATTCCAGTGAATCATCGCTCATTCTCACAATTAGTCTGCTGTGTACTGCAGGAGCAGTGTGGTCTAATGGATAAAGAATGTGACTTCGATGCAAACACTGCTGTTATCAGAAGATTGTCGATTTGAATACTGCCTAATCTTGTGCAGCTCATTAGGTAAAGGGGAGGTGCAACGAGGCCTGGGTCATTGAAGGTTGGCATGCAGATGCAGCAGGCGGTTAAGAAAGCAACTAGAATGTTGGCCTTCTTAGCGGGGTGATTTGAGTACAGCGGCAGGGAGGTGTTGCTACAGTTGCACAGGGCCTTGGTGAGGCCACACCTCGAGTATTGTGTACAGTTTTGCTCTCCTAACTTGAGGACGGACATTTTTGCTATTGAGGGAGTGCAGCGGAGGTTCACCAGACTGATTCCCGGGATGGCTTGACTGACATATCAAGAAAGACTGGATCAACTGGGCTTGTACTCACTGGAGTGCAGAAGAATGAGAGGGGACCTCATAGAAACTTTTACAATTCTGACGGGTTTAGACAGGTTAGAAGCAGGAAGAATGTTCCTAATGTTGGGGAAGTCCAGAACCACGGGTCACAGTCTCAGGATAAGGGGTAAGCCATTTAGGACCGAGATGAGGAGAAACTTCTTCACTCAGAGAATGGTGAACCTGTGGAATTCTCTACCACTGAAAGTTGTTGAGGCCAATTTACTAAATATATTCAAAAAGGAGTTAGATGTAGTCCATAATACTAGGAGGATCAAGGGGTATGGCGAGAAAGCAGGAATGGGGTGCTGAAGTTGCATGTTCAGCCATGAACTCATTGAATGGCGGTGCAAGCTCGAAGGGCCTAATGGCCTACTCCTGCACCTATTTTCTATGTTTCTATGTTTATATGTTAGTGGGGTATTTGAGTGCACTCCTGCGCCATTGCTTATGTTCACGCTGCTGTTGAGTCAACATTAATTTAAGTAACAGAGTGGATTAGGCGGTGGTCCATCCAGCAGTCACCAGCTCCTGTCATGGCGTGGGTGATGTGGACCTCGTTGCGATCCATCACCCAAACGATGACATAGTCATCCTTTTGGAACTATAACCCAGCCACCCGGTGAAAGAATCTGAACCACAGAATGCCCAGCTTCGGAATCGAGCTATGCGGAATGTTTCAAAGCGGATTTGTATCTATAATCTGTTGCTGCATTGAGCAATTAGGGCAGTCAGCTTTCAGAAGATCGACAACTGAACTGTTTCAGAATGAACATGGTTCCAGTCTGGCCGATATATGCAGCACCGGGATTCCATCGCAAATTAAGCAGAATGACAGACCGTGAAATGAAGGGCTGAAACCCGCATTGCTTCATGTAACTTTTTAAATGTAATTTGTTTACTGAAATTCATTTGTAAAACGGGGATCGGGATTGGCCTGGAACCGGAACCGTGTCTTCTCTGCTCCACATTTAAACAGCTGCTCCTCACTACACCCTTCTATATAGACATGTTCTGAGAGATGATTATGGACCTGAAACATTTACTGTGTTATGCTGCACACCGATATTGCCTTACCTTCTGTGAATTGCCAGCATGTCCTGTTTATTCCCTTCCTATAGTTGCGGCTGCACTTGTCGGCTTTGGATCTTGTGGTAGTGGTTCTGATTCACAGTGGAAGACACAAAAACCATGCCAAAAATTGCTGGTCACAGGAATGTGGGAAGGGAGGACCTTGAGACAATCACTATCACTAGCGGGGTAGTGCTGGACTGGCTAATGGGACTCAAGGTAGACAATTCCCCTGGTCCTGATGAAATGCATCCCAGGGTACTAAAAGAGATGGCAGAAGTTATAGCAGATGCATTCGTTATAATCTACAAAAATTCTCTGGACTCTGGGGAAGTACCAGCGGATTGGAAAGCAGCTAATGTAACGCCTCTGTTTAAAAAAGGGGGCAGACATAAGACAGGTAACTATAGGCCGGTTAGTTTAACATATGTTGTGGTGGAAATGCTTGAAGCTATCATCAAGGAATAAATAGCGGGACATCTAGATAGGAATAGTGCAATCAAGCAGAAGCAGCATGGATTCATGAAGGGGAAATCATGTGTAACTAATTTACTGGAATTCCTTGAGGATACAACGAGCATGGTGGATAAAGGTGTACCGATGGATGTGGTGTATTTAGATTTCCAAAACGCATTCGATAAGTTGCCACACAAATGGTTACTGCAGACGTTAGAGGTACGCGGATTCAGAGAAAATGAATTAGCATGGATAGAGAATTGGCTGGCGAACAGAAAACAGAGGATCGGGATAAATGGGTCCTTTTCGGGTTGGAAATCGGTGGTTAGTGGTGTGCCACAGGGATCGGTGCTGGGACCACAACTGTTTACAATATACATAGATGACCTGGAAGAGGTGACAGAGTTTAGTGTAACAACATTTGCAGATGAAACTAAGATTAGTGGGAAACCGAGCTGCATAGAGGACACAGAGAAGCTGCAAAGAGAATTGGAGAGGTCAAGCGAATGGGCGAACTTTAGGCAGATGGAATACAATGTCGGAAAGTGTGAGGTCATCCACCTTGGGGAAAAAAACAGCAAAAGGGATTATTATATGAATGGGGGAGAAATTACAACATGCTGCGGTGCAAAGGGACCTGGGGGTCCTTGTGCATGAATCCCAAAAAGTTAGTTTGCATGTGCAGCAGGTAATCAGGAAGGCGAATGAAATGTTGGTCTTCATTGCGAGAGGGATGGAATACAAAAACAGGGAGGTCCTTCTGCAACTGTACAGGGTATTGGTGAGGCCACACCTGGAGCACTGCATGCAGTTTTTGTCACCTTACTTAAGGAAGGATATACTGGTTTTGGAGGGGGTACACAGACGAATCAATAGGCTGATTCGGGAGATGAGGGGGTTACCTTATGATGATAGATTGAGTAGACTGGGACTTTACTCGTTGGAGTTCAGAAGGATGAGGGGTGATCTAATAGAAACATTTAAAATAATGAAAGGGATAGACATGATAGTGACAGAGAAATTGTTTCCATTGGTAGGAGAGAGAAGATCTAGGGGGCACAGCCTCAAAATACGAGGGAGCCAATTTAAAACCGAGTTAAGAAGGAATTTCTTCTCCCAGAGTGTTGTGAATCTGTGGAATTGTATGCCCAAGGAAGCAGTTGAGGTTAGCTAATTGAATGTATTCAAGTCACAGATAGATAGATTTTTAACCAACAAGGGAATTAAGGGTTACGGGGAGCGGATGGGTAAGTGGAGCTGATTTCACGCCCAGATCAGCCATGGTCTTGTTGAATGGCGGAGCAGGCTCGAGGGGCTATATGGCCTCCTCCTGTTCCTAATTTTTATGTTCTTATGTTCTTATGCTTCCAGATTAGACGGCAGTGGGTTCCAATCACGTCTACATCGCACGTTTTCATTGGGCCAGCATCACTTTGAAGGAAGAGCTATCCATTGTTGGTGAAATAAGTATTCTCAGAATCAAGTGATCTGTTCCTATCGACTTTCGCACAAAGTTTTATTTTAATTTATAGTTTATATATCAACAATATACAAGGGATGTGTTATGTTTATTGTTTGCACAATAACCATGTCTCCCGCGTGGCAGGCGAGTATTTGTCCCCGAATCACCAAAGCTTACCCTGTTTTTGTCGTGTACAGAGGAACTCCACGAATCTGTGTCCAGTGAGCTAAACTTAGTGTGTCCTAAGACTTCTTTATTCCAAGTGTAGAGTGCCTAAACAACATGCCAGACAACATTTTATACTGGCCCTGCACGTGTGTGCAGGGGACCATTGGGACTGCAACAGTCGCGCCCTCTGGTGGTAAATATTACATCGTTATTTCCATGCCATCACTCCCTCCTTCAGCACAAGTTAGTTACAAGTTGAGGCGATCCAGAGCCTTTCGCCCTCTGGTTTAACGTCTAATTACAAACCCTGTCCCGTGTGAGTTGGCCGTAACATTTCTGCGTTGCAACGCGTCTGGTCTGACCGTACTGTCGGCAACGGTGGATTGATTCTCGTGATTGACAACGAGTTCGATTGCTGGTTGTTCGTGTTTTGGTGGATCTTTCGGTGGTGATGTCCTCTTCCAGTCGAACCTGGTTGTCCGCAAATGGCAAATTGGTCTGATCTAAATGCTCTCTGCACGTTTCGGCAGTTGACAGTGTGATTATTATCATCCTATTCCCTTCCTTGACAAAAACAATGCCAGCAATCCACTTGGAACCATGGCTATAATTCAGGACAAATAGAGGGCCGTTAACATCGATATCACGTGAAACAGCCGCGTGTTCGTGGTAAATGTTCTACCGGTGTCGCCGGATTTCCACGTGGTCATTTAGATCCGGGTGGACGAGAGAGAGCATGTTTTTCAGCGCTCTCTTCATTAACAATTCTGTATTACAACTCCAGAGTGCCTAAACAGCATGGCAGCCAATCTTGAAAACTGGCCGTGCCCTTGTGTGCAGATGACCATTAGGAATCCAACAGTCTCGCCCTCTGATGGCAAGAATAACATAGTTACATATATAGCAGTTTTGTTATTTAATCTTCAAGCAAGCGCAACTAATCATTTCATTTGTTTTAATACCAAATCAAGCACAATAACGCACAGCAAAGTTCTTAAGATGCTGAAGAAGGATTTCTTCTGCAACTGCCCGAAAACGTCACAGGTCGAGCAGTGGGCACAGCCACTCAGCTCTGCTCCCGCTCTGTAACCAGCCGCTCCTCTCTGCTCCCGCTCTGCAACCAGGCGCTCTTCTCTGCTCCCGCTCTTTGAACATCCACTCCTCATGCTCTGCCTCATAACACCCACCACGTGTGTAACACATCCAATGAGACACACAGCCGCAAACACCCGGAATCCAATAACTTTGCTCAGTCGGATGGTTTTAACGTTGCTGCTGTGAAGCTGTGTGAATTCGGACGATGAACAGAATACGGTGCAAATTCGAACATTTTAACTTAATTTATTAATCTTTTCTGCAATGCCTTTCGGCTATGAAAATGTAATTTTTGAGTCAACCCTTGTGACAACAGTCCGAGAATTGCACCCAGGATCTGTCGCATTTCAAAGCTGAAAATCCCAAAGTGAGAATCAAATCGCAAGACCAACGAGCCTCCGATAAGAATAAACAACGGAATTCATTACATTTTGAAATCTCATATTCTGTCGGTAAAGAATAAAATGTTAACGCCCATCCTGCGTGTGTTATGTCCCTGAGAGCTATAGAATTAGTCCCACTCCCCATAATCCTACAATTTTATAGCTTTTAATGGAAATATTAGTAAAGTGAGAAATTACATGAGCTGCGTATATGATATGTGGAGCAAAAGCTGAATTTATGGTGATTAACTAAACAAACAGAAGCTGTACACTGTACATTAATGATTTAGACGAGGGGATTAAATGTTGTATCTCCAAATTTGCGGATGACACTAAGTTGGGGGGCAGTGTGAGCTGCGAGGAGGAAGCTATGAGGCTGCAGAGTGACTTGGATAGGTTCGGCGAGTTGGCAATGCATGGCAGATGATTTATAATGTGGATAAATTGAGGTTATCCACTTTGGTGGTAAAAACAGAGAGACAGACGATTATCTGAATGGTGACAGATTAGGAAAACAGGAGGTGCAACGAGACCTGGCTGTCATGGTACATCAGTCAGTGAAGGTTGGCATGCAGTTACAGCAGGCAGTTAAGAAAGCAAATGGCATGTTGGCCTTCATAGGGAGGGGATTTGAGTACAGGGGCAGGGAGGTGTTGCTACAGTTGTACAGGGACTTGGTGAGGCCACACCTGGAGTATTGTGTACAGTTTTGGTCTCCTAACGTGAGGAAGGACATTCTTGCTATTGAGGGAGTGCAGCGTAGGTTCACCAGACTGATTCCTGGGATGGCGGGACTGACCTATCAAGAACGACTGGATCAACTGGGCTTGTTTTCACTGGAGTTCAGAAGAATGAGAGGGGACCTCATAGTAACGTTTAAAATTCTAATGGGTTTGGACAGGTTGGATGCAGGAAGAATGTTCCCAATGTTGGGGAAGTCCAGAACCAGGGGTCACAGTCTAAGGATAAGGGGTAAGCCATTTAGGACGGAGATGAGGAGAAACTTCTTCACCCAGTCAGTGGTGAACCTGTGGAATTCTCTCCCACAGAAAGTTGTTGAGGCTAAATTCAATAATTCACTAAATATATTCAAAAATGAGTCAGATGATCTCCTTACTACTTGGGGGATCAAGGGGTATGGCGAGAAAGTAGGAATGGGGTTCTGAAGTTGCATGTTCAGCCATGAACTCATTGAATGCAGCTGCAGGCTAGAAGGGCCGAATGGGCTACTCCTGCACCTATTTTCTATGTTTCTAAGCATCAAATGTTCAAGGCAATAACAATGAGGAATATATTCGCATCAGCGCATATAGCGCACAATGCATTAGCAGACCTTTGCATGAACCACTCGGCCACGACGATTTATTGAAAGAATGTAATCAGTCACTCAGCCTTCTGTTTTTTGCATCCAAACAGCAATCCCCAGTGACAAACGGAACTCAACGCTTGTCCTGCCCATGCACCAAGTTGCAACAATCTTGAAAGTGTACAACTAGCGTCTGTCTGTAAAAGGTCTTCCGTTACTTCGAGTGAGGGATGGAGCGCCGGAAATGTTGTGTTGCAAAACAGATTCAAAGCAGAGAAAAATAAACGATTGACCGGGGGAATTAAACACCCACAACAGAACTTCGTTAGTATCAAAAGCAGTCGCCTTTTCCATTAACCAACGCTGACACTGCTGCGCAACGACAGCTGTTGAGGGGAGCATTTTAAGCAAAGTTTTATTGTTTCTGGAAGGCGGAAAAAGCTGAGACAACAGGCACGTTTGAATGAGTAAACATGTTTCTACTGTCAAAAACATAATACTTGTTTAATAAAGTAAAGCTTGATGTGTTGCGGTTTTCTATCAGCAGTTGCCGCAGAGGACAAAAGATAAACTGTGCCGTAAGTCAAATTCTAACCGAGATTGTTGCGATCACAACGCAGAGTACTAACCATTATACAATCACAACACCTCACATCAGCTACTGCAAGTTTCCTCTGACAGAAACAAAGTCACACACAGCACTGCTTGGAATTTATTGATGAGGCAAACATTCGCCCCGCCAGAAATTATGGCAGTGGTGGAATTCGACCTATACCCTGCAGCGACTGGAATGTTAATTCAGAATGGAAAATGGTTATTGGCGGTAGGTAAACTTAAAAGCCCGTTCACGCAGGAAGAAATTTGCCCATTGTGTCTCGTGAAAAAATATTAGGCCCTGCACATAGTTGAACCCAAGCTTGTCCTGTTCACGAAACAAGTGTTTGACAAGCTAAGCCACGGAGCCGAACCTCTACATTACTGGCTTGCCTCCAGTGACTGATATCAGTCAGCTACCTGTGAATGCATTTTGGTTTGGAGGCTGTTTTGGATCTAACCATCTCCCTCGTCCAATCCGCGATCGGACCCGATTCTGCCGCTATTCCGACTGCGTTTATCTCAGTTTCAATCTGTGGCTTGATGCTGAAGGAATTCCAACGTTTCTTTCGAACATGAACTAAATGAGAAGATAAGAACATAAGGAATTGCGACAGCAGTAGTCCATTTGGCCACTCCAGCCAGCTCCAGACATTCAATAGGACCATGGCTGCTCGGCTCATGGATTCAGCTCCCCTTCCCTGCCCGATCTCCATTATCCTTTAAACCCTCAACACTGAAAAAATGTCTATCTCTGCAATAAATATATTCAATGAGTCAGCCTCCACAGCTCTCTGGGGCAGCGGATTCCTCAGATCAACAACCCACTGAAATAAGACATTTCTCCTCATCTCAGTTTTAAATGGGCGGCCTCTGATTCTAAGATTATGCCCTCTAGATCGAGTCTGCCCTAGCAGTGGAAACATCCTCTCTGCTTCCACCTTGCCAAGCCCTCACTGAATCTCATACGTTTCGATAAGCTCACCTCTCATTCTTCTGAATTCCAATGAATAGAGGCACAACCTACTCAACTTTCCCACATCTGTCAACCTCCTCATCTCTGGAATCAACGTTGTGAATCTTCTCTGACTGCCTCCAAAGCAAGTACATCCTTTCGTAAATATGGAAAACATAACTGAACTTATTATGCCAGGTGTGCCCTCACCAATACCCTGTACTGCTGCAGCAAGACTTCCAAACGCCTTTGCAATAAAGGCCAATATTCCATTGGCCTCCCTGATCACTTGCTGTACCTGCATACTAATCTTTTGTGTTTCATGCAGAAGTACCCCAAGGTCCGGCTGCACTGCAGCACTTTGCAATCATCTATATTGAAAGAATAAATAACTCTTCATTTTTGCTTCCCTCATACTTTCCAACATTATGCTCCATCTGCAAAATGTTTGCCCACTTAATAAGCTATCTATTTCCTTTTGCAGATTTTTTTAATGCTCTTCACGCATTGCTTTTCCTCCCATCTTTGTATCGACGGCAAACTTCGATACGTTACACTCGGTACTTTCCACCAAGTCGTTAATGTAGATTGTAAGTAGTTTGATCCCAGCACTGTCCCGTGAAGCACCCCCCTGGTTACTGATTGCCATCCTAAGAATGAACCATTTATTCCTACTCTCTGTTTTCTGTTCATGAGGCAATCCTCTATCAATGCTAATACATTTCTACTAAGCACGTGAACCTTTATGGTGTGCATTAATATTTTACGTCGCACGTTGTCAAAGGCTTTCTAGAAGTCCAAATATACCACATCCACTGGTTCCCCTTCATCCACCCTGTTCGTTATGTCCTCAAAGAATTTTAGCCAATGTGCCAAACATGAATTCCCTGCATGAATCCATGCTGACTCTGCCTGACCTCATTTTGCTTCTCCAAGTTTCCTGCTACCGCTTCTTTAATAATGGACTTCAACATCTTCCCATTCACAGAAGTTAGGCTAACCGGTCTATAGTTATTTGCGTTTTTCTCGGCCGCCTTTTTTAAATAGGGGTGTTAATTTTGCTGTTTTCCAATCTGCTGAGACCATCCCAGAATCCAGTGAATGTTGGTAAATTACAACCAATGCATCCACTATTCCTGCCGCTACTTCTCTTCAGACCCTAGGATGCAAGCCATAGGATGCAGGGGACTTATCTGCCTTTAGTCCCATTAGCTTACTTAGTGCCACATCTTTACTGAATTTGATTGTGTTAAGTTCCTTCCCCTCTTTTGCCCCTTGACTATCTATTGTTGGCATATTATTAGTGTCCTCTACCATAAAAAATAATACACTATATTTGTTCATAGTTTCTGCCATCTCCAGTTTCCCATTACTTATTACCCAGTCTCGTCCTCTTAGGAACCAACATTTAGCTGAGACACAATTTTCATTTTTATATACCTATAGAAACTCTTGCTATGTGTTTTTATATTTCATGTTAGTTTACTTTCATAGTCTATCTTCCCATTCTTAATCATTTTTTGTCATTCTTTGTTGGCTTTTAAATTCTTTCCAATCTTCTGCCTCCCACTAGTTTTGACCATATTGTATGCCCTGTTTTGAATTGGATACCGTTCTTTATTTCATTTGTTAGACATGGAAGGCTATGTTTACTCTTTCGCCGATCCTCCTCAGTGGAATATATTTTTCTTGAGAGTTGTGAAATTTCTCATTTTATGTACACCGCTGTTCATCAACCATTGATCAACCTAATGATTGGACACGCGGTTTTGTTTTATAAAGTTAATATATAATGAACTAGCATATAATGCATCCAGGACAAGACTCGAACCTGCAAACTTCTGGTAACTTTCTGATTGACATAAGAATCACAGACCGTATTATTTAAGTCACATAGTACTGCAATTAACATTCATGTAATGATGATAATGATAGATTCAAGCCCCTGATTATATTTAATTCAGTTCCATTATTTACAATCCAACAGCGGATGTGAACCATTCACTGATTGAAATACGAGAAGTTGGGAAGTCGAACCACAATCAAAGCGTTTCCTCACCTCGTCCTTTCCAGCTTTTCTGCTGCCCTCGGGAAATCTCTTTGCATCTTGACCACCGCATAAAACCTCCGAATTCAATTAAATTAAACCACAGCTGAGGCTCTTAATCTATGTCGCTGACTGCATTGCAACAACTCCCTCCCCCTCGGTGCCACACGTTTGCTCCCGAGCTGTCTTCTTGAGGAGTGTCCCCCATCCGTAACATCCTCCGTCACCACCGCTACCTTCACCCGTCAGTTGCTGAAAATCATGACCATCCCTTCGTTATCTCTGACTTGTTCATATATGGACATATTTTTGAGCGATTAGAGAGCAAAAGGTTATGTTGTACGTGATGGGAAGTATAGCTTTCTCCATGATCAGATGAGACATGATCAAATACATTGGCAAAGTGGGCTCGAGGGGCCAAATGGCCTACTTATTCTACTATTTTTTATGTTCTTATGGTATAAAACGATAATTTGATACTGAGCCACATCAGGAGAAATAAGAATAGATCAGGATATCTCCAACGCACTCCTTTCTGGCCTCCCATGACATACCCTACGTAAATTTGAGGTTATCCCAAATCACTCTGGCTGTATCCAAACTGGCATCAATCCCATTCACACAGCACCCTGATGCTTGCTCACCGATATTGGCTCGCGCTGAAGCAATGCTTAGATTTCAAAATTATCATTGTTGTTTTCACATCTCGTCATGTCCTCGCCCCTCCCAATGCCATTAATCTCCTCCATCCCTATTACCACTGGAGATATAGGCACTCTTCTAATTCTGCCATCTTGAGTATACCTGATTACAATCGTTCAAAAATCGCTGGTCATCCCTTCAGCTGCCTGAGCCCTAATCTCTGGCATTCCAAGCTAAACCTCTCCACCTCTCTCCACTACTTTCGGACGCTTTGAAACCTAGCTCTGTGACAAAGCTTTTGCTCATCTATTCTTATTTCTCCTGATGTGGCTGGGTATCAAATTATCGTTTTATACCATAAGAACATAAAAAATAGGAGAAGAAGTAGGCCATTTGGCCCCTCGAGCCCAATCTGTCAATGTATTTGATTATGGCTCAGCTGGTCATGGACTAAGTTATACTTCCCATCATGCAGACCATAACCCTTTGCTGTCTTATCGCTCAAAAATATGTCCATCTCCGCCTTAAATATATATGATGACCAAACTTTCACAGTTCTCTAGAGCAGACAATTCCATAGATTTACAACCCTCTGAGAAAAAAAAATTACAATCTCAGTTTTAAATGCGCCGCTCTTCATACTGAGACTATGTCCCCTCGTTTTAGTTTCCCTGATGAGTGGAAATATCCTCTCTGCATCACCTTTTCGAGCTCTCTCTTTTTCTTACCAATTTTAATAACATCACCTCTGATTCTTCTGAACTGCAATCAGTATAGGTCCAATTTGCACAGCCTATCTTCATAAGTCAACGTTCTCATCTCCGAAATAATTCTAGTGAACCTTCTCTGTACAGCCTCCAATGCAAGTATATCCTTCATAACTAAGGATAACAAAACTGAATGCAGTACTCCTGGTATAGCCTCACTAATAACCTGTAAATTTGTAGCGGGACTTCTCTGCTTTTATACTCTATCCTCCTTGCAATAAAGGTGAACATTACATTTGCGCCCTTGATTAATTGCTGTACCTGAATACTAAGGTTTTCTGTTTCATGCACAAGGCTCCCCACCTCTCTCTGTACTGCAGCGCATTGCAATTTTTCTCAATTTAAATTATAATTTGCTTTCCTATTATTTCTGCCGAAGTGGATAATCTCACAATATCCCACATGATTCGCTACCTGCCAAAGGTTTGCTCACTCATTGGCTGTCTATTTCCCTTTGAAGATGTTTTATGTCCTCCTCACAATTTGCGTTCCCAACCATCTTGGTATCATCAGAAAACTTGGCTAGATTACACTCGGTCCCTTCATCTAAGTCATTATTACAGACTATAATAGTTGAAGACTCAGTGCCCTGACCCTGCGGCACCCCACTCGTCAGCTTTTCCAACTGTACAATGCCCCATTAATTCCGAATCTCTGTTGTTTGTTATTTACCCAATGGTAATATATTACCGCCAAATCCATGGGCTTCTATCTTGTGCAGCAACCTATTATGTGGCAGCTTATCGAATGCCTTCTATAAATCTAACTACACCAAGTGCACTGGTTCCTCCTTATCCATCTGCTCGTTACATCATCAAAGAACTCCAGCAGATTTGTCAAGCCTGATTTCCCTTTCAGAAAACATTGCCGTCTCTGCTTTTTTGCATCAGACTATTCCAAATGTCCAAATAGGTGGGAACAAGTAAGGCAACGGGAGCAAAATAGTGCTGAAACAGGGAGACATTTGTTCAATGTGGCGCGAACAGGCTGAAGCGATGGTTGTCTTTGGCTGCGCGGGTTTGGGGAACTATGAGGTTAGCGGCCGTGTGGGAAGATCCCCAGAGGAGATGAGATCAGTGACCTTCTTGGGAACGATGGACTGATGTTCGCTCGTGGGCCATAGTCCAGGGTGAGCTAGGATGAAGTGTGAGACTAATGCCTACAATTAATGATTAAACAACGTGATAGTTTTTATTTCCATTTCTTTCAAAACGATATAGGAATTAGGAGCAGGAGTCAGCCATTATTGCCCCTCGAGCTTGCTGCGCTATTCAATGAGATCATGGCTGATTTTCGACCAAAAATCTACTTTCCTGCACTGTCCCATATCCCTTAATTCCCTTAATCTCCCCTAATCTATCGATCGCTGTCATGTATATACTCAAAGACTGAGCCTCCACAGCTCTGTGGTGTACATAATTTAAAACTTTCACCACCCTCTGAGTGTAAACGTTTCTCCTGATTTCAGTCCTAAATAGCAGATCTTTTATTCTGAGACAGTGCCCCCTGGTTCTCGACTCGCAAAAAGTGTAAAACGTCCTCTCTGCATTTTTGCTGTCAAGCACTGTAAGAATGTTGCATATTTCAATGAGTTCACCTCTCATTATTCTAAACTCGAGCGAATATATTCATAGTCTACTCAATCTCTTTTCATCGAACAATCGCAATATCGCAGGAATCAGTCTGGTGAACCTTCCTTCCTCCCTCTCTATCCTTCCTGAGGTTATGAGACCACAACTGTACCCATTCCTTGCACTCCAAACAAATCAACGGCTGTGAACCGTTCAATGATTGAGAAACGAGAATTCCGAAGTTAAACTCCATTCCGTGCGCTTCCTCCTCGACAGCTTTTCTGCTGCCGTCAGGAAGTTTCTTTGCTTCTTGACTTCCTTCCAAATCCTCCTCAATCCCATAACTTAAATCACAGTCCATTAAACTAAACCGCGGAAGGCATGCAACCAATTTCCTCCTCGCTGGTTGCCAACCTTTTACCTCTGAGTTATGGAGTATCCCACGTGCGTAACATCAGCTGTCTCAACCCTAGCCTCAGCGCGTCTGCTGCTAAAATCCTTATCCATGCATTTGTTGCCTCTGGAATGGAATATTCCAATGCACTCCTGGGTGGCCACCCACGTTCTACACTATGAAAACTTGTGGTCATCCATAAAATAGACTGCTTGTGTACTAACTGGCCCTTAGCCCGTTCACCCATTGCCCCTCTGCTCACTGACCTACATTCCCTCCCGGTTAAGCACCTCATCGATTATAAAATCTCATCCTTGCTTTCAAACCGCTCCATTTCCTCGCCCCGCCATATCTCTGTCTTCTCCTCCAGCTTCATAAATCCCTGACAAATCTTCACACCTCTAATCCTGTCTCGTTGAGCAGCCCTGATTACAATCACTCAACCATTCATGGCCGTATCTTCAGCTGCCTGGGCTCTTAGCTCTGGAATTGCCTTTCGAAATCTCTGAATCTTTCTAACACTTTCTCCTGATAGAATAATAGAAATAATACGACAATAAGGGAAGCCATTTTTCTCATTGTATGTGTGCCCGCCGACAAATAGCTAACAGCCCTACTACGACCTTCAACACGAGGTCCGTCGCCCTGTAGGATACGGTTCTTTAAGTGCGCTTCCAAGTACGTTATAAATAATGGTGAGGGGTTCTGCGTCTACCATCCTTTCAGCTCGTAAGTTCAAGAAACCCATCATCATCTGGATAAATTTATTCCCCTTATCTCCTTTCCAATCATGATACCAACTAATTGCATCGATGTGCCTGGTTTTTGATCACTCACCTAAGGCAAATATTCTTTCTAATGTCCTTGCTACCCATTCTATCTAGGGTCCTCATATTTCATGCACTTCAATTCAAATTTCCATCAGCCTCCTCAATTCCAATCAAAGTAAAACACAGTTCATCCAATCTTTCCTCATAGCTTCAATTTTCCACGTTATGCATCATCCTCGTAATGTCCTCTGTGCCCTCTCGAGTGCAATCAAATTTTTCCTGTAATGTAGTGAGCAGGACTGCAGCAGTACTGTAGCTGTGCCTAAAATATTGTTTTGCAGTTGTTCAGTAACTTCCGTGCTCTTACATTCTATCCCTCGGCTAATAAAGTAAATTATTCCATAGGCCTTTTTAACCACATAATCGACCTGTCCTCTAACTTTAAGGATCTGAGGGCACACAATCGAAGGTCCCTCTGTTCTTCCACACCTCTCAGTATCCAGCAATTTTGTGTGTATTCCCTTGCCTTAGTGCACCTCCCAGATTGTATTGGCTCACACTTCCCTGGATTGATTGCCAAGTTTCTCTTTTCTACCCAACTGACTGGTCAATCGATAATTTCCTGCAGTCTAAACTTCCTTCATCACTGGCAAGCACACTGGCAATTGTTGTATCTTTTGTGAACTTCTTTACCATGCTCCATACATTTATGTCGAAATCATTAATGTGAACTGCAGAAAACAAGGGACCGAGAACTGTACCCTACGAACCCCATTGGAAGTAGCCTTCCATTCGCAAAAGGATTACATGAACAATTGTCTTCCTCCCACTGAGCCAATTGTCGATCCGATTTGCCACACGCACTTAAATACAATGGGCTTTTAGTTTTTTGATCAGCCTGCCATGTGAGACTTTGTCAGAAGTCTTGTTAAAATCTATGTGGATTACTTCAAATGCACTGCCCGTATCGTACTTCTTTGTTACCTCCTCAAAAAATTCAATGAATTAAGTCAGACACGACCTTCCCTTAACAATTCGATGCTGACTGTTGTTTTGAATCAATGTCTTTCAAAATGAAGGTTTTTACTGTCCCTCAGCGTTGCTTGCAATAATTTTCCCATCACCAGGATTAAACTAACTGTCTTTAATTAATCGCTGTTTCACTTTCTCCCTTTTTAAATAATGGTACAACGTTAACAGTTACCAATGTTTTTTTCCCTCTCCTGCACCTAGGGAGGTTGCTCAAATGATCGTCAGAGCCTCCGCAATTTTGCCACTTGCTTCTTTTAATAGCCTAGGATATATTTCATTGCGTCCTGGAGATTTATTTACATTTGTAGATACCAAACCCCTTAATCATTGCTCCCTTACTATGTCTATCCAATATTACATTCTCTTCTTCCTTACCTTTAACGTTGGCATCGTCGCCCCCCTTTATTAAAACGGTGCAATACTTTGGTTAAGTACCATTCGCAAATACTCATCATCCACACATAGATTAACATTTGGACGCTAAATGCCATATTCTGCCCGTCGTTATCCACTTCCTATTTATGTAATTGTGAAATATCTCTGGGTTTTCTTTGATTCAACGTGCCAGTATTTTTCATGCTTTCCCTTTTCTTTCCAAAATTCATTTTTAATTTCACCTCGAAGCTTTCTGCAGTACTGGGCTCTCGATTGCTGAAAAAAGCTTTCAGTCTTTGCCTTATCTTTCACGTTATGCATCTTGTTATCCAGGCGGCTCTAGATGTGGCACAGTTGCCGTTTTTCTTTCGAGGAACATGTTGACACTGAACTGGTATCTCCTTCTTGAATGTCTCCCACTGCTCTGACACTGATTTACCTTCAATGAGCTGTTTCACGTCCACTTTTTCTATTCATCGAAACATATAATCACATAAATTTACAGCACAGAAGGAGGCCATTTCTGCCCGTCGCGTTTGCACCGTCCAATAAAGAGCTATCAAGCCTAATCCCACTTTCTACCTCTTGATCCACAGACCTGTAGTTTACGGCACTTCTGATACACATCCAAATACTTTCGAAATGTGGTAACCGTTTTTGCACGTACCACCCTTTCAGGCAGTGCGATCCAGGACAATTCGGCTCTCACGACCTCTCCCCCAATCAGCACCACCATGATCTGTTTGAAGAAATTTCCAGCACTCCCCACTAAACCACCTACCCATTACTTTAAAGCTTTGCCTCTTCGTTGTTGACCTCCTCTGCTAAGGGAAAAAAGATCCTCCCTATCCACTTGATCTCGGCACCTCCTAATTAAACACCTTAACAACCTTTCCCCTCAGACTCCTATGTCTCAGAGAAAATAAAACCATCCTGTCTAATCTTTCCCCAGAGCTAAAATTCACCATTCCAAGCAACATCCTGATAAATCTACTATGTACCCTGTCTCGTGCAATCACGTGTTTCCTGTAATATGGTGACCAGAACTTCACGCAATACTCCAGCTGTGGCCTAACTGTTTTATACAGTTCAAGCATAACCTCCCTGCTCTTATATTCTATGCCTCGTAAATTAAGGAATGTATTCCGGATGCTTTCTTCACGCACTTTTCTGCCTGTGCTGCTACATTCATGGGTATGTGGACATACATTAAACATTCCCTTTGTTAGTGTACACTTTTCAGTGCCCTACCATTTAATGTGTATTCCCTTGCAGTGTTCGCCATCCGCAAATACATTACCTAATACTTCTCCGTATTGAATTCCATTCACCACGCTTCTGCCCACGTGATTACTTCATTGATAACTAGCTGCATTCAAGAACGTTCTTCTTCATTATCATCCACACAGCCAATGGTTGTGTCATCTGAAAACGTTTCAATCATACCCCCTTCATTCACATCTAAATCATTGATGTTTACTTCAAAAATCAAGGAGCCATGAGGAGACCCACTCGAGCAGCCCTCCAGTTGCGAAAACACCTTTACCCTTTGCTTGCTGCTCCCAGGAACATTTTGGATCCAACTTGCCACTTTGCATTGGATTTCATGGGATTTTACTTTCCTGAGCAACCTGCCATATGTAACCTTGTCGAAAGCCATGCTAGGATCCATAGACACTACCTCAAATGCGCTACAGTTTTGGACAATCCATGTCAGAAAATTTAATCAATTTAGTCATGCAGGACCTTCCCTGAAAACATCTACGCTGTCTTTCCTTGACCAAACCGAGACTTTCTAAAAGAATATTTATCCTTTACCTCAGAATTTTTTCCAATAATCTTTCCACAACCGAGGTTAGGCTGATTGGTGTGTAATCGATCATCGATCCCTTTCTCCCTATTTGAACAAAGATACGACAATAGCAGTCCTCCACTCCTCTGGCACCACACCTGTAGCCAGAGTGTATTATTATGGTCAGACCCTCTGCTATTTCCTCTTTTGCTTCTCTTAACAGCCTGGGTACATTCCACTTGGCCCTGTGGATTTTTCCAATTTCAAAGCTGTTAATCCGCATAAGACTTCCTCTCTTACTATGTTTATTTCACTTAATATTTTACTTTCCTCCCCCCCCCCCACCCCCCGATTGAAACATCTACATCGCCGCTCTCTTTTAAGAAATCAAATGCAAAGTATTCATTCAGAATCATAAACAAATATTCCACCTCTGCACATAGATTACTTTACGGTCTCTAATGAGCCCTACCCAATCTTTAGATATCGTTTTGCTCTTTATATATTTTTAAAACTTTGGGTTTTCGTTGATTTTACTTGCCAAAATATTTTCATGCACTCACTTTGCTTTCCAAATTCTTTTTTCATTTCACGGTTGCACTTCCTATAATCCTCTTGTCTTTCTGACGCATTGCTGCATTACTATGGCATAAGCCCCCATATTTTCCTGTATTCTACACTGTAAGCACCTTGGTTTCAAGGGGGCTCTGGATTTGCTAGTCCAACCCTCTTTCTTTGTGGGAAGGTACTTGCTCGGAACCCTGAGGAACTGCTCCTTGAATGCCTCCCAATACTCTGGCACCGTTTTGGCTTCAAATATCTGTTTCCAGTCAATGTTGGCTAAATCCTATCTCTGCTTAACAGATTTGGCTTTTCCCCAATTGAGATTATTTATTCCTTGTGAAGACTTGTATTTTTCCATAACTACACTAAATCTAACTGAATTAAGATCTTATGATCACTAGTACCAAAATGCTGTCCTACTTGATACCCCTTCCACCCGCTCAGCTTCATTAACTGAAACTAAGTCAGAATCGCCCCTCCCTTCTTTGGCTTGCAACAAAATGGCAAATAAAGATCTGCTGAATGCATTTTAGGAATTCTGCCCCTATATGCAATTCGCACTAATTCTATCCCTGTTAAGATTAGTGTAGTTGAAATCGACTTCTATTCCTCCACTGTAACGTTGCCAACAATTTTGCTCTGCTCGTTCATTCTGACTGGTCGCGGTCGGAATACCCTCCCAGCAGTGTGATCGCCGCGGTTATGTTGTTCAATTTATCCCATCTGTCTAGAATTGATGATCCATCAAGCATATTATCTCTCCTCAGCTGCAATGGTTTCCTTAATCAACAATTGGAAGTATCCCCTCCACTTGTTTTTATCCCCCTCTCTCTCCCGCCTAAAAATCACATCAGCAGAAATATTGACCTACCATACCAGCCCTTATTTCAGCCATATCTCCGTAATCGGTATAAAATCATACTCATCACTGGCACGTGGCGTTGGGAGTAATCCGGAAATTACTACTTTTGGGGTCCTGCTTTTTAATCTCTCTCCTAGCTCGCTACAATCTCCCTGAAGTGCCCGATCCATCTTTCTCCGATATCATTGGTACAATAATGGACCACAGCCTTTGAATTTCACTCACTCCCGCCATCATCCCCTGCAGCCGCTCAGTTAAAAACTTGACTCTGCACCATGTTGGCAACATACCATACTGGGATGACGTCTGTGGCCTGTCTGCTCCACTTATAATCGAATCTTTTACTATTACTGCTCTTACACTCTTCTCCCCCAACCCCCGCCCCACTGTGCAGCTGTGACAGCAGTCCTACTGTGGAATTAGCTATCACTGCATTCCCAGATGAACCATCGCCCCACCAGTACTGAGAACAGAATGCTGCTCGGGGAGCGAGATGCACTCGGGGGACTTCTATAATACCTGGCTGATCCTCCCCTTCTCCCTGATGACCACACATCCATTTCCTGCCTGCACTCTCTGAAGCTGCCAAGTGAACATCTCAAGAAACGTGCTATCCAAGAAGGTCTCGGTCTTGCGGAGTCACTGCAGTGATTCTCCCATTGATACCCCTTTCATCTGCATAGCTTAGTTGCCTAAAACGACGTAAAGAATCGCCCTCTTCCTTGTTGGGCTTGCTACATACCGACTCAAAAAAGTTCTCCTGAATGCAACTTAGGAATTCTATGCTGTCTATACATTTTACACTGAATGTATCCCAGTTAATATTACAGTAAATGAAATCACCCAATATTACTGCAATATGTTCATGAATATGTTAGACATTTGCAAACACATTGCTTTTTCTATCTCCCTCCGATTTTTTGGGGGCCTACTGTACACTCCCAGCAATGTAGTTGTGCGATTCTTCATTTCGCCTCATTTGAAGATCACTCTATCATATCACCCCTTCTCATAGCTGCAATATTTTTTAGGAATCAACATTGCCACCCCATCCTTCTTAATCCTACCTCTATCTTGTTTGAAAGACCTGTAACCAGGAATGTTGAGATGCAAATACTGCCCCTCTTTATGCCATGTTTCAGTAATTGCGAAGATATCATGCTTTCACATAACAATCTGTGCCGTCAGCACCGCTGCCGTATTCACCATACTCCTTGCATTTAGGAATATAATTAAAACAGCCAAACTTATGTATTGTATATTTTCCAATCATTGTTTGCTCTGTCTTTCGAACTGCCATACTAATTTTCGACCTTCCAGCTCTAGCTGTGCTTTCCTCCTTTCTGATTATATGCTCATCTTCTGAAGGAGAAGTGACTGGAAGGCAGTTTCCATGGAATTCCGCAGGTCTCAGTCGTAGTCACCTTGCGTTTAGAGCTATATATCAATGATTTAGACATAAATGTAGGGGGTGTGATAAAGATGTTTATAGATTATACTAAAATCGGCTGTGTGGTTGATGATGAAGAGGAAAACCAGAGATTGGTGGGCAGAATAGTAGAAACATGAATTCAATCATGAGGAGTCTGATGTAATTTACTTGTGGAGGGCTAGCAAGGCAAGGGAATACAAAATCAATGATAGGACACTCAGATGTATAAGGGCGCAGGGGGTCCGTGGAGTGAAGTCTCACAGATCCATGAATGTGGAACGACAGTTGGTTAAGAAGGCATACGGAATAATTATTTATTAGGTGAGGCATACTCTATAGAGCAGAGAGGTTATGTTTCAACTGGTAAAACAACATTTGGGCCAAAGCCAGCGTACTGCTTGCAGTTCTGTTCACCATATTACAGGAAAGATGTGATTGTACGAGAGAGAAACTGCACAGATTGATGAGTAGGCGAGCATCCTACTGCTGAAGCACCAATGTTCGGATGTATACTTAATTTTACTTTCCAAACTCTGCAACTTATATGCAATCATTTTATTTCATATTTGATCGGGGGACACCTCAGCAACATAAAATGCAATTTGCAGCAGATGCTATATGTAATTGTTCAATAATTAATAGAAACACTCAGCAGGTCAGGGAACATAGTTGGCGAGAGAAAGACTGGGTTTACCTCTCATGCCAATTAACTCTCGGCAGATCGAACGTTTTGCAGCATTACTTCAAAGCATTGTGTGAGTTTCCTTTCAAACTATTAAACAGCTTAAAAACAACACGAATAATATACTAGCAACCTCACAAAAAATGTTATCACCCATAAGGGGGTCGAGCAACATCACGCTGCAGCCAACTGTGGTAAACGTCAGTACTATGACCAGCTAAATTCACCATACTTTTGTGCAGTCGGCTGATATTTCCGCGACGATTCAATTCTTGGAACCATCCTTCAAGTACGTGCACGAATCACTCTGCATACAGCCTGTAATTATCAATCATTCACTATCCTATCGGCAATTATGGTGCATATGTTACTGTGTGCCACAAATCGTCACGGCATCAACGCAGTTCAATGTGCCTGGTCTGCGGCGGATTACATAGTCATATGCAGACAACGTTCGTGCCCATCTTTTCATGTGGACGAAGCATTGGTGTTGATACCTTTGCTTTCTGAGAGCAGTGATATGAGCGGTTTGTTTTCTGTTCCGATCTCGAACTGGAGACCAAATAGTTAATTGTGCATTTTCTTAACGGCGTGTACACAAGCCAGCGCTTCTTTCTCCACCATGCTATAGTCTCTTTCAGCCTTGGACAAATTTCAGGTTGCAGATGCAACTGGTTGCAGTTTGCCGGACACATTTGCTTGCAGTGACACATTTGCTTGCAGTAACACATAACCGACCGTGTAAGACTACATGTCACTTGCTGGTACCAAATATTTACATAGTCATACAATACACGTAATTTCTAGGAGCACGTCATGTGTCTTGCCTTCTGAAATGCTGTTTCTTGAGATTTACCCCAAACCCAGTAGTCACCCTTGCGTAGCATCTAATGCAAAGGTTCCAGCAAAGTACTCAACCCCGGTAGAAAGTTAACAAAGTAGTTGAGGAGTCCTAGGAACGAACGCATCTCCGTCACGTTTTGTGGTTTGCGTGCATTCTTGAAGGCCTCCGCCTTGGAGTCTGTGGGACTGATGTCGTCCACCACAATTTGCTTCCACAGAAAATCGACCTCTTGCACCTGGAAAACATACTTGAAGCGTTTCAGCCTGAGTCCCACTCGGTCCAGTCGCTTTCGAACATCTTCCAGGTTGTGCAATTGATCGGTGGTGTTTCGACCAGTGATAAGATGTCGTCCTCGAACACCACTATAATAGAAGCGATTTCAGCAGAATCTCCATGTTCCTCTGGAAGATGGCCGCTGCCAAGCGAATCCCAGAGGGGCATCTGTGATTCACGAACAGTCCTTTGTGCATGTTGATGCAGGTCAATTTCTTTGACGGTTCAGCAAGCTCTTGCTTCAAGTAAGCGGAGGTGAGGTCTAGCTTGGTCAATGCCCTTCCCGCTGCTCGCGTTCCGAATAAGTCCTTCGCTTTGGGTAGTGGATACTGATCCTGTAACGAGACTGGGTTGATAATCATCTTGCAGTATACGCAGATTCTGATCAACCCATCGCTGTTAGCACCGGCACGATTGGACTCGCCCACTCGTTGAAAGCGACTTGCGATATGATTCCCTCTTGGTGAAGTCTGTCCATCACGATTTCGACTTTCCATCGCATCATATATGGGACTGCACGGACCTTGTGGTGAACGGGCCAATCCCCAGGAAAAAGGTGGATCTCCACTGTGAAGTTGACGGTGCCTGGCTCAAATAGTGGCAAGAATTTGTTTGGCATGTGGGCGCACATGGCGACATCCGCCAAGGACACGTCTTTGAAGTCGCCCCAGTTCTACTGGAACTTGCCGAGCCAGCTCCAGCCGAACAGCATAGGGCCATCGCCTGTTGCAATCCAGAGTGGTAAATCATATACCATTCCGTCATTCAATACTTCCACTGCCGCACTGCCTGTGATAGGTATGAGTTATTTGGTGTAAATGCAAAGTGGAGTGTGAACCGCGCTCAGTTTTGGCCTCCATGCCTTGTTACTCCACAGTTTATCAAAGGCCATCTTGCTGATTATCGAGTGGCTTGCTCCCCTACGCAGTTTCATGGAGATTGGAATGCTGATAAGTTTGACTTTTATCATTATCGGAGGGCTTTTGGTGCTGAAGATGTGTTCCCCATGCACTTCCTTCTCATCCTCCAGCTGAGTTGCCTCTACTGCTCGTTCAGCGTGGTCTGCACTGGATCCGTCGCTCTCTGCTGATTGTGCCACATTGTGAGTCCAAGGTAGCTTGCACAATCGCTGAAGGCGCTCCATTGTCCGACAGCGACTACACACATTGTGCACAAAACGACATTGATGGGCTCTGCGACTGTCCCCGTAGCAGCAGTATGGCGTTAATGGATTCACATTACCGTTCCCCAGCGGGCGTTGAGTCACCCTAGCCCTTTCGTTACAGTCCTGCCTGCTGAAGGAATTATTTTATGCACAGTACTTGCCGCTTACCTCGATTGTGTGATGATATCTGCTTCGTGTTGTCGCTCTTGGATATGAAGGCCTGGGCTATCATGATGGCCTTGCTCAGTTCCAGGGATTTGGCAGACAGCAACTTGCGAAGGATGCCTTCGTGGCAAATTCCATGTATGAAAAATCCCGCAACATTTCACCCAAGGATCCTGCAAATTCGCACTGCCCCAGAAGGTGTTTAAGGTCGACGATTAAACTCAACACGGTGCGTGTAAAAGCCATACCTGACCATCAGGATGCTCTCCTTGGGCTTGAGGTGATCCTTAGCAAGCGTGCAAAGCTATGTGTACGATTTATCCGTTAGTTTGGCCGGTGCCTGCCAGTTCTTACGGAGGCCATATATACCAATGACCCACATATGGTGAGGAGAATCGCCATGCGCTTTATCCCTGTTTCAGGCGTGACCTATTTGTTGCCACAAAGTACAGGTCGAGGAGCTCAACGAAGGCGTCCCAATCATCATCCTCACTAAATCTCAAAAGAATACCAACGGCAGCCATTTCCGCGTGAAAGTTCGTGGTTCTAACTCGTCGCCAGTTGTTATGTTTGGAATATATCCACGAGGCTGTGTTGTAGATTTAAACCAGTGCGACCTTGGTCTGTTTAATATAACCCCAAAGTGAGGCAGCAACGTGGTGGACTGCCTTTTAATGCCTGGTTAATGCCAGGTTACACACACATGACTCATAGGTCTTCCACAGGTGTTCCCTCTGGTGGCAAGTCTTACACACAAGTAAGGTTCACATACATAACAATAACCATCACATAATCCCCCACCACCACGCTTATCGGGGGTTAGCATTCACCACAAACATAACTGGACAATCATCATTTAGGTAGCCCTCTAAAAGTGAGTTATTTGGTGGCTGAACAGTCCAATAAGGCAATTACAATCTCTGTCACAGGTCGGACAGTCATTCGTTGAAGGTAAAAATGGGTAGTGAGTCTGGTTTGCCACACGTTCCTTCCACCGCTTGCTTGCTGCATGCATTCGGGGACGAGACTCGAGTTGCTCAGTGCCCTCCCGGATGCTCTCCCTTCAATTGGGGTGGTCTTTCGCCAGGGACGACCAGGTTTCGGTGGAGAAGTTGCATTTTATCAAGAGGCTTGATGGGTTTGCTTGAAATGATTTCTATGCCCAACTGTGCTTCGCTTGCCGTGTAGGATTTCCGAGCAGAGCGCTGGCTGTGGGAGTCTTGCATCAGGCATGTGAAAATGAGGCCTGCTCAATGGAGTTGGTTCAGTATGGTCAGTGCTTAGATGCTGGGGATTTCGGCCTGATCACGGACACACATGTTGGTGCGTCTGTCCTGGGCCATTTGAAGGATCTTGCTGACACATCGTTGGTGGTATTTCTCCAGCGATTTGTGCCGTAACATGTAACTATTCACAATGGCAGAAGCTATTCAGGTGGATAAAGTGGGGCATGAATGGCGGCATGGAATGCTTGGGCCAAATGGCCTGTCTCTGTGTCGTTGATAATGATGCAGAAAGCTGCAAACTGCAGGACGAAACCAATGCCCTGGTCAGGTGGGCAGAACAGTGGCAAATAGAAACATAGAAACAGAAAATAGGTGCAGGAGTAGGACATTCGGCCCTTCGAGCCTGCACCGCCATTCAATGTGTTCATGGCTGAACATGCAACTTCAGTACCCCACTCCAGCTTTCTCGCCATACCCGTTGATTCCCCGAGTAGTAAGGACTACATCTAACTCCTTTTTGAATATATTTAGTAATTGGCCTCAACAACATTCTGTGGTAGAGAATTCCACAGGTTCACTACTCTCTGGGTGAAGACGTTTCTCCTCATCTCGGTCCTAAGTGGCTTACCACTTATCCTTAGACTGTGAACCCTGGTTCTGGACTTCCCCAACATTGGGAACATTCTTCCTGCATCTAAGCTATCTAAAGCCGTCAGAATTGTAAATGTTTCTATCCAATCCCCTCTCATTCTTCTGAACTCCAGTGAATACAAGCCCCGTTGATGCGAGAGTTCGTGATGCGGAGCGGCAGCGTCCCAGTCCTACAAAAGGCCAGCCTGAGTCGGGGAGGCCAAGCGGGAGGTCGAGAGGCGGAGCTGCCGAGGCCGAGGCCTACAAAAGGACAGTGTGAGTCGCAGAGCCTCAGCGTGAGGTCGAGAGGTGAAGCGGCAGCGTCCCAGGCCTACAAAAGGCGAGCGTGAGTCGGGGAGGCCCAGCGGGAGGACGAGAAGCGGAGCGGCAGCGTGCCAGTCCTACAAAAGGCGTGCTTGAGCATCTGCAGCGGGGCGAGAAAACAAAAAAGGAGTAGAAAGTAATCAAAAGTTGATTAGTAATAGCTTATCTTTTTATTTTTTTTATATCTGTAAATAAACTGTTAACATTGTTGTCGCCAAATTAAGTTCATCTCAGGGTTAATTCACGGCAGGAGATCTCGGACACGTGATATACACCTCCTGTACTATGTGGGATCTGAGGGACACATCCGGTGTACCTGACAACTACATCTGTGGAAATGTATCTGCGTCCAGCTCCTGACGGGCCACGTTGCAGAATTGGAGCTGAAGGTGGATTCACTCTGGAGCATCCACGATGCTGAGAATGACGTAATTAGCACGTGTAGCGAGTTTGTCTTACTGCAGGGAAAGGGTCCACAACCAGATAGTGAATGGAAGACCAACAGGAAGAGCATTGCAAGGAAGATAGTGCAGTGGTGTACTGCGGTCATCCCCCTGCAAACAGATACACTGCTTTGAGTACTGTTCAGGGGGATGACTCATCAGGGGAGGGCAACAGCAGCCAAGTTCATGGCACCGTGGCTGGCTCTGCTGCACAGGAGGGCAGGAAAAAGTGTGGGAGAGCGAAAGTGATAGGGGATTCAATTGTAAGGGGAATAGACAGGCCTTTGTGCGGCCGCAAAAGAGACTACAGGATGGTATGTTTCCTCCCTGGTGCAATGGTCAAGAATGTCTCGGAGCGGGTGTAGGACATTCTAGAAAGGGAGGGTGAACAGATAGTTATCGTGGTGCAAATTGGTCCAAAAGATACAGGTAAAAAACGGGATGAGGTTCTACAAGACGAATTTAAGGAGCTAGGAGATAAATCAAAATGTCGGACCACAAAATAAGTAATCTCAAGATTGCTACCAATGCCACGTGCTAGTCAGCATAGGAATCGCAGGATAGCTCAGATGAATACGTGGCTTTTGCAGTGCTGCAGGACGGAGGGATTCAAATTCCTGGGACATTGGAACAGTTTCTGGGGGAGGTTTGACCAGTACAAACCAGATGGTCTGCACCGAGGCAGGACAGGAACCAATGTCCTCGCAGGGGTGTTTGCTCGTGCTCTTGGTGATGAGTTGAACTAATATGGCAGGGGAATGGGAACCAATGCAGGGAGACGGAGGGAAACAAAATGGAGACTGAAGCAACAGACAGAAAGGAGATAAGTAAAAGTGGAGGGCAGAGAAACACAAGGCAAAATACAAAAATGGCCACGTTGCAGCAAAATTCTAAAGTGTCAAAGTGTGTTAAAAAGGCAAGCCTTAAAGCTCTGTGCCTCTATACGAGGAGTATTCGGAATGAGGTGGACGAATTACCTGTGCAGATAGCAGTTAACGGATACGATGTAGTTGGCAGCATGGAGACATCGCTCCAGGATGACAAAGACTGGGAAGTCAACATCCAAGGGTACTCAGCATTGAGGAAGGATAAACAGAAAGGAAAAGGAGGCGCGGTGGCGTTGCTGGTTAAAGAGGAAATGATGCAATTGTAAGGAAAGACATTAGCTTGGATGAAGTGGAATCTATATGGGTAGAGCTGCAGAATACCAAAGGGCAAAAAACGTTAGTGGGAGTTGTGTACAGACCTCCAAACAGTAGTAGTGATGTTGGGGAGGGCATCAAACATGAAATTAGTGGTGCGTGCAATAAAGGTGCAGCAGTTATAATGGGTGACTTTAATATGCACATAGAATGGGTCAACCAAACTGGAAAAATACGGTGGAGGAGGATTTCCTGGATTGCATAAGGGATGGTTTTTTAGACCAATATGTCGAGAAACCAACTAGGGGGGAGGCCATCTTACACTGGGTGCTTTATGATGAGAGAGGATTAATTAGCAATCTCGTTGTGCGAGGCCCCTTGGGGAAGAGTGACCATAATATGCTTGAATTCTGCATTAAAATGGAGAATGAAACAGTTAATTCAGAGACCATGGTCCAGAACTTAAAGAAGGGTAACTTTGAAGGTATGAGGCGTGAATTGGCTAAGATAGATTGGCGAATGATACTGAAGGGGTTGACTGTTGATGGGCAATGGCAGACATTTAGAGACCGAATGGATGTATTACAACAATTGTACATTCCTGTCTGGCGTAAAAATAAAAAAGGGAAGGTGGCTCAACCGTGGCTATCAAGGGAAATCAGGGATAGTATTAAAGCCAAGGAAGTGGCATACAAATTGGCCAGAAATAGCAGCGAACCCGGGGACTGGGAGAAATTTAGAATTCAGCAGAGGAGGACAAAGGATTTGATTAGGGCAGGGAAAATGGAGTACGAGAGGAAGCTTGCAGGGAACATTAAGACGGATTGCAAATTTTCTGTAGGTATGTAAAGAGAAAAAGGTTAGTAAAGACAAACGTAGGTCCCCTGCAGTCAGAATCAGGAGAAGTCATAACGGGGAACAAATAAATGGCGGACCAATTGAACAAGTACTTTGGTTCGGTATTCACTGAGGAGGACATAAACAACCTTCCGGATATAAAAGGGGTCGGAGGGCCTAGTAAGGAGGAGGAACTGAGGGAAATCCTTATTAGTCGGGAAATTGTGTTGGGGAAATTGATGGGATTGAAGGCCGATAAATCCCCAGGTCCTGATGGACTGCATCACAGAGTACTTAAGGAGGTTGCCTTGGAAATAGTGGATGCATTGACAGTCATTTTCCAACATTCCATTGACTCTGGATCAGTACCTATGGAGTGGAGGGTAACCAATGTAACCCCACTTTTTAAAAAAGGAGGGAGAGAGAAAACAGGGAATTATATACTGGTCAGCCTGACATCGGTATTGGGTAAAATGATAGAATCAATTATTAAGGATGTCATAGCAGTGCATTTGGAAAAAGGTCACATGATAGGTCCAAGTCTGCATGGATTTGTGAAAGGGAAATCATGCTTGACAAATCTTCTGGAATTTTTTGAGGATGTTTCCAGCAGAGTGGAAAATGGAGAACCAGTTGATGTTGTATATTTGGATTTTCAGAAGGCGGTGCAGGCAAGAAGGGCCGGATGGCCTACTCCTGCACATAGTTTCTATATTTCTATACTTCTATAAGAGAGGATTGATTAGCAATCTCATTGTGCGAGGCCCCTTGGGAAAGAGTGATCATAATATGGTGGAATTCTACATTAGGATGAAGAAGGAAACAGTTAATTCAGAGACCATGGTCCAGAACATAAAGATGGGTAACTTCGAAGGCATGAGGCGTGAATTGGCTAGTATAGATTGGAGAATGATACTTCAGGGGTTGACAGTGGATGGGCAACGGCAGATATTTAAAGACCGCGTGTATGAACTCCAACAATTGTACATCCCTGTCTGGCATGAACAATAATAAAGGGAAGGTGGCTCAACCGTGGCTATTAACGGAAATCAAGGATCGTATTAAAGCCAATTAAGTGGCATAAAAATTGCCCGAAATATCAGCGTACCCGGGAACTGGGAGAAATTTAGAACTCAGCAGAGGCGGACAAAGGATTTGATTAGAGCAGGAAAAATAGAGTACGAGAAGAAGCTTGCAGGCATCATTGACATGTACTGCAACAGCCACTGTAGATATGTAAAGTGAAAAAGGTTCATAAAGACAAACGTCGGTCCCCAGCAGTCAGAATCAGGGGATGTCATAACTGGTAACAAAGAAATGGCAGACCAATTGAACAAGTACTTTGATTCTGTATCCACTAAGGAGGACACAAATACCTTCCAGATATAAAAGGTGTCAGAGGGTCTGGTAAGAAGGAGGTACTGAGGGAAATCCTTATTAGTCAGGAAATTGAGTTGGGGAAATTGATGTGATTGAAGGCTGATAATCCCCAGGGCCTGATGGTCTGTGTGCCAGAGTACTTAAAGAGGTGGCCTTGGAATTAACGCATACATTGACAGTCATTTTCCAACATTCGATAGACTCTGGATCAGTTTCTCTCGAGTGCCAAAGTAACCGCACTTTTTAAAAAATGAGGGAGAGAGAAAACAGGGATTTATAGATCGGTCAGCCTGACATCGGTCGTCGGTAAAATGATGGAATCAATTATTAAGGATGTCAAAGCAGCGTATTTGGAAAGAGGTGTTATGATAGGTCCAAGTCAGCATGGATTTGTGAAAGGGAAATCATACTTGACAAATCTTCTGGAATTGTTTGAGGATGTTTCCAGTAGAGTGGATCAGGGGGAACCAGTTGATGTGGTATATTTGGACTTTCAAAATGCTTTCGACAAGATCCCACACAAGAGATCAATGTGCAAAGTTGAAGCACTTGGGACTGGGAGTAGTGTGTTGACATGGATTGAGAACTGGTTGGCAGAAAGGAAGCAAAGAGTTGGATTAAATGGGTACTTTTCAGTATGGCAGGCAGTGACTCCTGGGGTACCACAAGTTTCTGTGTTGGGGCCACAGATGATTACATTGTACATTAATGATTTAGACGAGGAGATTAAATGTAGAATCTCCAAGTTTGCGGATAACACTAAGTTGGGTGCCAGTGTGAACAGCGAGGAGGATGCTATGAGGCTGCAGAGTGACTTGGATAGGATAGGTGAGTGGGAAAAGGCCTGGCTGATGAAGTATAATATGGATAAATGTGAGCTTATCCACTTTGGTGGTAAAAACAGAGAGACAGACTATTATCTGAATGGTGACAGATTAGGAAAGGAAGAAGTGCAACGAGACATGGGTGCATCAGTCACTGAAGGTTGGCATGCAGGTCGAGGGGATTTTAGTACAGGGGCAGGGAGGTATTACTAAAGTTGTACAGGGTCTTGGTGAGGCCACACCTGGAGTATTGTGTACAGTTTCTATCTCCTAACTTGAGGAAGAACATTCTTGCTATTGAGGGAGTGCAGCGAAGGTTCACCAGTCTGATGGCCGGGATGGCGGGATTGATATATCAGCAAATAATTCAATTCGGATAATTGTGAGGTAATGTATTTGAGGAGGTCTAAGAAGGCACGGTAATAAACATTAATTGGTACGATGCTGAAATATGTAGGGGAAAAAAGGGACAGCGGATTGCAGATCCACAGATTCCTGAACGTAGCAGGCCAGGTTGATCATGTGGTTCAGAAGGCATGTTGAATATTTCACTTCATTTCTCGCGGCATTGAATACAAGAGCAAGGACGTTATACTTGAACTGTATAAAACAGTTGGAGTACTGTGTTCAGAATGTTGCCTGGACTGGAGAATTTTGCTTTAAGGAAAGATTGGAAATGCTATTCTGTTTGCTATGGAACAGAGGACGCTGAGGCGAGACCTTATTTAGGTGTATAAAATTATCAGAGACCAAAAAAGAGTGGGTAGGAAGAACTTGTCTCCCTTGGCAGAGTGGTTAATAACCACCGTAAATATATTTAATATTATTGGGGAAGTTCAGCTGTTGCGACAAGCTATGTGTTTTCGTGGGAGTCTGGAACTCGCTGCCTCATTGGTTGGTAGTGGCAGTAACCCTCATTAAATTTAAAAATACTTGCATGAGCATTTAAAATTGCAGTAACCTACAGAGCGGACATCGAGTGGGAAAGTAGGATTCATGCTGGGAAGGTCTTGGTCCGCCGGCACCTGCACGATGGGCTCAAATGTCCTCCTTCCATGCTGTCATTTTTTGCATTTCCTACATGACAACAGTGGCGTCAATTTAGATGTACTTAATTTGCTGCGAACTGCTTTGGGAAATCCTGAGGTGATATTCGCCGTAGAAATGAAAGTTTTTTTTCTTTCACAGCGTCTGAAAAAAGTGCATTATAATAAGGCGGGCGAGCTCTATTTTTGGAGCCTGATGCGAACCATGCCAAAGTAGCGGGTTTTATTCACGTACTGGCTATTTATTTTATTCTTCGTGGTAAGGTGACAGTATTTTATAGCAGCTTAAACATTTCGGAAAACATCTCACACGGGACCTTGCAATACATTTAAGCAATGCTGCAAACATTTGTTCTGCAGAGAGCTCATGGACCTGCGGCGTGTTTGCAGCATTTAATGGACGTTTGCTTATCATCCGCGGCTTTACTACGTCTCGTATTTCAATCACAGAATGGCTCACTGCCGGTGATTGGTCTGCAGTGGAAAATATCAAACAGCAATAAATACAATACCGGTGTGTAATCCCTCATTCTCACCATTACGCTGCTCTGAACTGCAGCGAGCGCGTGGCCATTTGGCTAAGGCGTCTCACCTTGGTGCAAACCCTAATGTTATCAGAAAAGTGCAGATTTGAGGCTTGTGCGGGTGCTTTTGTAAAATGTTGTTCAACTTTAAAAATAAAACCATGTTCACACTCATTAGCTGAAGGTGATTTCCTTGCAGGGCTCTTTATTAAAAGGTATTTTGTCATTCTATTTCCTGTGTATATTTCTCACTGATCTTTGCAAATAGTTTCCAACAAACCAACACTAATTCATGCCTGTAAATTAATAGTGTTGACAATTCGAACACTATAAGTGTAATAAAAGGCAGTGGAGAGAAGTCTGATCAGATCCCATTGATCAATCGCTGCGAGCAGGGTTTGAACCTGCGTGGGGAAACCCCATTGGATTTCAAGTCCAACGCCTTAACCACTCGGCCATCGCAGCTACACGATGGATTCGTTATAACAGTCGAAAGATCGTTGCGAAATATCAGACAAATAGACTTTTAGTCAACGTAATATCAGGCATTCAAAAATTGTGGGTTTGAGTCCCACCAGAGACAGATTTTAGATCAGGATTTGATGTTTCCTGGGCAGCACAATCAAATTTGCAGCAAATCAATACTTCAGAGATGTGAAACTGCGGCCCCTGCACTTGCTGTTACACAAAGTCTCCAATTATCCTCTGAATTCTCTGGGCGCACTGGGTCATTTGCACAACAACAGGAGCAAGACATCGAGCCTCTGACAGGCTGAGTCCATTAACCGCTCAAAACTTGCAAAGGACACGTGGAAGAACAGTGGAACTCTTTTCTGTCGCGCGCAGCTGCTGCATAGATGATGAGAATGGATTGCCAAACCCACGAACCTGTTGCACAGAAAGAGGAGGAGGCCATTCAACCACTCGAGCCTATTGCATAGGATCAGGGGGATGACATTCCTTCCCTGATCCTGATGCACAGTGTAATATATTTGTTCGTGAATTATCTGACACCAGAGTGCGCCACTGTCGGATGTCATTTAGGCAATACAAGAAGTCGGATCTTGTTCTTAACCGAAGTCGGAATCAAAGAGACCGGGTAACCACACGAGGCAGTTTTAATAAAGGACTCTTGCGTTAATACACACAAGGACAGGAGGAGTTATTCCGAACCTCGAGTACATTAAACCGGTGGAGGCAATTAATAGTGACATGATGGTTCAGTCACCGGACCAGGGGGTTGACATTCCTTACCTCCAACTGTTGCTCAGGAACAGGTCGAGTCATTCAACCCTTCGAGCACATTACACAGGCGGTTAATCATAGAGGTATGATTTTTATTATACTGAACTAGTATTCCAGAGACAGGAAATTAAAGCCCACCATTAGAGTACGGTAAATTAAATTCAATTAAATAAATCTGGAAATTAAATAAGTATCAATAATGGTGACCATTATCGTAACAAACCCGTCTGATTCACTAATCTTCTTCAGGGAAGGGGATCTGCCGACCTTACCAGTCTGGGCCTATATGTGACTCCAGACCCACAGCAACGTGGTTGACTCTATACTGCCATCTGAAATTTCGAAGCGAGCCATTGAGCTGCATATGGTTGCTCACCAACACATTAACAATGAAATTAGATGTGGGCAACAAATGCTGCCCTTGCTAGCGATGACCACATGCTTGAATTAATCAACTAGAACACTAGGACCTCTAGATTATTAAACAGAAACAATAAGACCCTCAAGCCAGGTCACAATGTTGAGTGGAGTCAACTAGAATGCATAGCTTGCTGGCTTCAATCCATAAATCAGAGAGTTGGGTTAAAATGGAGCTTTACATAGTGGCAGAACGTGGATAGTGGTGTTCCACAAGGATCGGAGATGGGACCACTGTTGTTCACAAGTGATATTGACAACTTGACCGAGAAAGCGAAAACATAATATCGAAATTTGCAAGTGACATCTAATTATGCGGGTAGTCAAAAGTGAGGAGGACTACAACAAATTAGAGGAGATCATTAATAAACTTGCAGATTGGGCATATCATTGGCTTTTGAATTTCAAACTATATAACTGTGAGGTGTTAAATTTTGTTAGGAAGAATAGGGCGGTCACTTATTATTGGAGGATACCAGTCTGGGTGGCGTAAAAGATCAAACGGAAGGCAAATACACAAAACTCTAAAAGTTAAGACACAGATTAGCAAGGTCATAAATAAGCAAAACCAAAAAGCACGTATAGTATGGAATGTAGCGAATTTATGCTAAACCTGTATTTAACCTTTGTTAGACCACACAGGGTAGTGTGCACATTTCCATTCGCCATATTATAAAAAGCATATAGAGGCTTTTTAGAGGATGCAGAGAAGATTTACAAGGATGATAACAGAACAGCCAGTGTACACATATCAGCAAAGGAAGAACAGGTTAGATCTCTTTTCTATTGAAATACGGAGGCTGAGGCGTTATCAAGGTTTGGTGCTCTGTTTACAAGGTAACGTTATATCCTGATGCACAGTGTAATATATTTGTTCGTGAATTATCTGACACCAGAGTGCGCCACTGTCGGATGTCATTTAGGCAATACAAGAAGTCGGATCTTGTTCTTAACCGAAGTAGGAATCAAAGAGACCGGGTAACCACACGAGGCAGTTTTAATAAAGGACACTTGCGTTCATACACACAAGGACAGGAGGAGTTATTCCGAACCTCGAGGACATTAAACCGGTGGAGGCAATTAATAGTGACATGATGGTTCAGTCACCGGACCAGGGGGTTGACATTCCTTACCTCCAACTGTTGCCCAGGAACAGGTCGAGTCATTCAACCCTTCGAGCACATTACACAGGCGGTCAATCATAGTGGTATGATTTTTATTATACTGAACTAGTATTCCAGAGACAGGAAATTAGGTATATGCTTGGACATAAGTTTACAGATTGTACAATTCAGCTGCTGCTGTTGTCCTACAGCACCTCAAGGATGCCCAGCGTCGAGCTGCTCCATCTGTTCAGAATCTATCCGATTTAGCACGGTGGTGGTGCCATAAAATACGAAGCAGAGTGTCCTCCGTGTGAAGACAGGACTTAGTATCCAGAAGGTGTTTCCAGTATTCGCTGCTACCAATATTGCCATGGACAGTTGCATCTGCGACAGACAGTTTGGTGAGTAGAAATTCAAGTAGGTTTTGTAATATCGGATCGGCAGTTGTGAGGGAGCACAGCACTGTCGGAGTTGCTGACTTTCGGTTGAGATCTTAAATCGAGACCTGTCTGCCCTCCGAGCTGGACGTAAAATATCCCATGCTCGCTATTCAGAAGTAGAGCAGGAGAGTTCAACCCGGTGTCCTGAAGCCAACTTTCATCCTACAAACAACATCTAGTCACTATTTAATCGTTGGTTCTTGCAGGTGCAAATCTGCTTTTTCATTTCCTACATTAGTGACCAGACTGTGAAACAACTTAACTGGCTGTGAACCGCTTTGGGAAGTCCTGAGATAAATGTCCCTGAAAAAATGCTCGCGTTTTTTTATCGTATACTAAAAATACACAATAGCAAGGCCGGTTGAATCAAATGGTTAAGCATGGCGCTGTTAACGCGAATGCTGCGCTTTCGATCCTCGTAAGGAACATCTTTTATTTTGTGTGGGGGAGGGCATGGTTACGAGCATCTTAGCTTTGTTATTTTAGAGCAGCTTAAACAATTAGGAACGAAACTGACAAGGACCTGCAATACATTCAAGCAATGCTGCAAAATCTTAGTTCTGCCAATAGCTCATTGAACTGCGGAGAGTTTCCAGCATTTAATGAACAATTCGATGATCTCCGAGAATTTGGGACTTCTCGTATTTCAATCAGTTAATGGCCCACTGCCGCTGATTGGTTTGCGGTGCTAAGTATGGAATTGAAATAAATGCAATTCCGGCGTGTAATCCCTCATTCACGGCATTAGTCAGCTGTGCACTGCAGGAACAGCGTGGCTGAATGGCTAAGGTGTCTGATTTCGGTATAAACACTGATGTTATCAGAAAATTGTAGGTTTGAGTACTGCCGAATCTTATTCTGCTGAATATGACTTCATTCTAAAAATTGCAGGGCTCTTTATTAAAATGCATTTTTAATGCTGTTTGCTGTGTATATTTCTCACTGATCTTTGCAACGTTTACAACAAACCTACAATCGCTAATTGATGGCAGTATTTATTAGTGTTTCCAATTAGAAAAATAGGTTTGCGTCAATGATTGCAATAAAGGGCAGTTGAGGGAATTCTGTTCAGTTTCGGCATCAGTCATCTCGTCAGCGAGCTGATTGAAGCAAATAAAATGTTCACTGTAGAATCGCTATATGCAGGGCTAGAAACTGCGCAGGGAAACCCCATTCTATTTCAAGTCAAACGCCTTAACCACTCGGCCATCGCAACTATGCACGTTAATTATTTATTAATCTACTGGTCGGTGGAAAATTTTAGATAATTGCCGGCATGCTTGCCCTGTTTGAAATCCCAGTCGATGTGAAAACTAAATCGTAGAATCATTGAATTTCACAGCACAGCAGGAATGATTTCGTCCAGAACTGGAAGCATTTACTTTCGTGAAAATCTAAACAGACTGGGGAGCTTTTCTCTGTAATAGCCAAGGCAGATATTGTCTCTAATATTATGAAGGGATGTGATAGCGCCGACGTGCAGAAAATATTTGCTATTATGCAGGAGTTCAGAATTAGAGGTCATAATTATAAGACAGACACCGATGACTTCAGAAGGCAATGCAAGAGTAACTTCTTTACCAGAGAGTGATTAGAATGTGGAAGGTGCTACAACGTTCTGTAGTTGAGGCGAATACAACAGAGGCATTAAAGAGAGAGCTTCCTAAGCACATGAGTGAGAAAGGAATAGAAGGATGTGCTGATAGGATGAGTTGAAGTAGGATTGTAGTGATCCGGGTCTGGGGACCTATCTAATTTCAAATCGACTAAAAACCTGAATGCTTCCTCTGTCACTGTGTTTACTTCATCCAGGAAATGACATTCCTCCTCGATAGCACTATCTGCATTGCCCCTTTCCTTTGTGAAAACAGATGAACAGTATTCATTAAGAAATTACCAAAATCTTCCGCCTCCACACAAAGATTACACTCAAGGTTGCGAAGACGTCCTATCCTTTCTTTAGTTACCATCTTACTCTTAATATATTTGTCGAACATCTGTAGGTTTTCCTTAATTTTAGGAGCCAAACATTTTTAATGCACTGTCTTACCATTCCTAACATCATTTTTAATTGTGCCTCTTAACTTTCTATATTCTGCCAAGGGTTCATTAGTATTTAGCCGGTGGTATATGAAAAAGCGTCGCTTTTTTTCTTAATCCTCCCCTGTAAGCCCTTGGACGTCCAGGGGGCTCTAGACTTATTTTCCCAGCCTTTTACTTCATGCACACATGCTTGGCCTTAGCCTTCACGATCTCCTCCCTTGAATGCCTCCCACTGTTCCGACAATGATTTGCCTACAAGTAGCTGTTTTCTGTCCACTGCTGCCAAATTACTTCTCAACTGAGCAAAATTAGCTTTTCCCCAATTTGGGACTTTTATTAAAGCAGTTAATTTTCCTTAACGACAGCTAACATGAGTCTGACTGAATTATAGTCACCGGCACCCAAGTGTTCTCCCACTGATACCCCTTCAACCTGCGCAGCTTCATTTCTCCCAGAAAAATCCAAAACCGCCACATCTCGTCTTGGGCTTGTTACATAGTGACGAAAAGAGGTTCAGTTGAATACATTTTAAGAATTCTGCACTCTTTCCCCTTCACACTATATATGTCCCAATATTTGGATAATTAAAACCCCTATGATTACTACCCTATGGTTTATGCACCGCAGCCATTTGCCGACATATTTTATCCGCCATTTCCATCCCACAGTTTGGGGGTCTATAATACATTCGCAGCAGTGCGAACACTACTTTTTTATTTCTCAATTAGACTCATATGACCACATTTGATGATCCGTCTCACATATCATCCCTCTTGAATTATATGCCTCTGCAAAATGAGGGAAGCATTACGTGTGCCTTCTGAAATAACTTTTCTGCCTGTTCGGCTACATTCACGGATTTGTGGACATGCATTCAACGTTCCCTTTGTTCCACTACACTTCTCATTGTCCTGCCATTTAACGTGCGATCCTTGGCCTGGTTCGCCCTACACAAATGCATTACCTCACGATTCTACGGATTGGTTTCCGTAAGCCACGATTCTGCCCAGCTGACCAGTTCATTGATAATTTCCTGCATTCAACAACTTTATTCTTCATTATCAACCACAAAGCCAATTTTTGTATCATTTGTATAAGTTTTAATCATAGGCCCTTCATTCAAGTCTAAATCATTAATACATACCACAAAGAAAAAGGAATCTTCTGCGCAGTCATACGGATCCTGACTTGAACAGCCTTCCAATTGCAACAACACCTATTGTATTTTGCTTCCTGACTCCGAAACAATTCCGGATTCAACTTGCCACTTTGCCTTGGATCCCAATGGCTGGTTACTCTCCTGAGCAGTCTGTCATATGGTTCTCATCATAAGCCTTTGCTAAAAGCCACATGCACTGCAAAAAAGTGCACTACCCTCATCGGCACTCATTGTTATCTCCTCAGAAAATGAAATCAATTAAGTCAGACACGGCCTTCCCTTAACAAATCCATGCTGACTGCCCTTGACTAATCTGTGCCTTTCTAAATGAATATTTATCCTGTTCTTCAGAATCTTTTCAAATAATGTTCCAACAACCGAGGTAATGCTGACTGTTCTTTAATTGTTCATCGATCCATATTGAAACAAATGCACAACATTAGCAGTCCTCCAGTCCTTTGGCACGACGCCTGCAGCCACAGAATATTATGACTGTCAGATCTTGTACTATTTCCTCTTTTGCTTCTCTCGGCCATGTGGAGTTTTCCACCTACAAAGCTGTCAAATTCCTCAATACTACCTTTTTCACTATGTTTATTTCAGTTAATATTTCAGACTTCTTACCGATTGCAACGTCTGCATCGCCCCTCACTTTTGTGAAAACAGTTGCAAAGGATTCATTAAAATCATACACAAATATTCTGCCTCCATAAACAGATTACCTTTATCGTCTCTAATGATCCCTACTCTTTCTTTTGATATCCTTTGCTCTTAATGTATTTGTAAATCTTTGCATTTTCCTTGATTTCCTTGGCATTATATTTTGCTTTTCTCTCTTTGCTTTCCCAATTTCCTTTTAAATTTCAACTTTCCACTTTATTTTCTCCTCTAGACTTTCTGAACTATTGAGCCCAAATTTTGGCATATGTTCCCCTATTTTCATTATTCTGCGATGCAAGCACCTTGACATCCAAGGGGCTTTAGATTTGTTAGTACCACCCTTTTCATTAAGCAGCATATTTGTGCTGAACCCTGAGGATCTTCTCATTGCCTCCCAATGCTCTAAAACAGTTTTTGCCTTCAAGTAATTGTTTCCAGCCCACTTTGGCAAAATCCGATCTCTGTTTACCAAAATTGTCTTTTCCCAAATTAAGATTTTGTATTCCTGGTGTAACTGTCAATTTCCATAACTACACTAAATCTAAATGAGTTATGATCACAAGCACTAAAATGCTCCCCATTGATACATCTTCGACCTGCTCAGCATCATTCGCTCAACCTAAGCGCAGAACCGTCCCCTATCATGTTGGTCTTGCTACATATTGGCTAAAAATGATCTCCTGAATAAATTTCAGGAATGCTGCACCCGCGATACCTTTCACACCAATTCTATCCAAGTTAATATAAAGGTAGATGAAATCGCCTACTCTTACTGCCCTCAAATTCCAGCACTTCTCAGACGTTTACCAACATATTTTCTCGTCGATCTCCCTCTGGGCGTCTATAGCACACTCACAGCCCCTTTTATATTCTTCAATTTCTCTAATATACCCTGAATTGAAGACACTTCAAACACATTATCTTACCTCACAGCTGCAATTGTTTACTTAATCAATACGGCGACCTCCCCACTCCCCTCGTTTTTATCCCCCATCTCACCTGCCTGACAAACATGTAACCAGGAATGTTGACCGATCATACCTGCCCTTCTTTCAATCATGTCACAGTAAATGCTTCAATATGATTCTCCTCGCTGGCATGTGGCATCGGGCGTAAGCCGAAATTACTAACTTTGAGGTGCTGCTTTGTTCATCATCTTAGACGTTCTCTCGAACAAGGATGACTTGTTACAACATGAGTTCACAGTTATTTCAATGAAAGACCCGATAATTCAGTCCTGAACTCCAATTGAAGGAGTGGAAGATGTCTGCGTGTGGATGTTTTTAACGTGTGGAAACCTTTGTACCGAAGCCACCATAGCGACTTGACAGAGCTAGGAGTTTATCTCGTGGCATGGGTTAAGCAGGATCACTGGAGAACTGCTCTGCTGCATGGACCTAGCGCACACACATTTGGCATTGTGGGCTATCCCGTGCTGCCACTGGGCCGTCGTCAATTCTGCGCCCCGTATCCTCATTTATCACACCTCTGCCACGAACTCTCACCACTTCTCCGCCATAATCATTCGCTCCATTTCCATCGCGATCTCTGGCCTTATCTCCACCACGATCTCTTGCCGTTCCTCTGCAACAAAAGCATTCGCTGCACATCCGCCACGATCTGTCACTGCTCCTCCGCCAAAATATCTGGCCGCTTCTCCGCCACACACAGTCGCTGCATCTCCGCCATGATCTCTCACTTCTCCTCCACCACAAAAAATGTGCTGCACCTCATGCTTTTTAAACCCTATCCGAGCTCCCACAAATCAGCATGCAGTGCTTCATCTCACTTGCGACCTGTGTCATTGGTATCATAATGGATCAAGTTCTCTGGCTGTTCACCCTATCCCCCCAGCATCCCCTGCATCCGCTCAGTTATATATTTGACCCTGGCACCATAAACGCAACATATCATTCTGGATTGATGTCTGCGGTGTGTCTGCACGGTTAAATATTGAATATTTTAGCAATATTGCTCCCACTCTTCTTCCTACCTCCTGGGCAGCTGATCCGGCTGTGGTGCCATGGACTTGGCTCTGGTTGCATTCCCTGAAGAACCATCCCCCCCGCCGCCCCGCACCAGTCCTCAGAACAGAAAGCTGGGTGGAGAGTGAGAAGCACACAGGTGATTCCTGAACTACCTGGCTGTTCCTACTCTTCAGTCTGGCGGCCACACATTCATTCTCACCCAGCACACGTTTAATGTGCGAGGTGACCACATCAAGAAACGTGCTGTCCACGAAGTTCTCAGCTTCGTGGATGCACTGCAGTGACTCTCCCACCGATATGCTTTCCATCTGCCCAATTAATTCCGAAAAACTTAGTACAAAAGCGGAACATTCCTTGTTGGGCTTGCTATTAATTGGCTAAAAAAAGTTATCCTCAATGCAAATGTGCTATTCTGTGCAGTCTATACATTTTACACTACTTATATCACAGTTAATATTAAAGTAATTGATATACCCCATAGTACATACCAAAATGAGTGAACTTTCAGATATTTGCTAAAACATTGCTTCTTCTAGCTCCCTCGGATTGTTTGGGGGCCTACAGTACACTCCCTGCAATGCCTTTGCCCCTTTTTTTTACATATGTTGAAATCATTTAGCTTCATTTTAAGCTCGTTCTAACATATGACTCCTTCTCACAGCTGTAATTGTTTATTTAGAAAAATTGCCACCCCCTCATTTTTATGCCCATCTTTATCTTGTTTGAAAACCATGTAACCAGGAATGTAAAGATGCCTATCTTGCCCCTATTTATGCCATGTTTCTGTTATCGTTAATGTATCATATTTCAAGGTGTGTATCTGTGCCTTTAGCTCCTCTGCCTTTTTCACCTATTCCTTGCGTTTGGAATATGCCATCATGCACAGGCGTGGCTGGAAGTATGTTTCCAGTGAGTTTCCCCAGGGCTAAGTACCAGGCCTCTTGCTTTTTGTGGTAAATAGCAATGATTAGACGTGAATGCAGGATGTATGATTAAGAATTTTGAAGATTATACTAAAACTGGCTGTGTGGTTGATAATGAAGAGGAAAGCCGTAGACTGCAGGAATATATAAATGCACTGGCCAGGTGGGCAAAACAGTGGAAAATATAATTCAATCTTTTGAGGAATGAGCTAATGCATTTTGGCAGGGGTAATAAGGCAAGGGAACACACAATCAGTGGTATGGCACTGCAAGACATAGAGGAAAAAGGGCTTCTTGGAATGCATGTACTCAAATCCATGAATGTAGAAGGATACGTCGTTAAGAAGGCATACGGAATACGTACATTTAGCAGGAGAGGCTTGGAATACAAGAGCAGGGCGGTTATGTTTGAAATGCTATAAACACTAGTTGGAACACAGCTAAAGTACTGCATGCAGTTCTGGTCACCACATTACAGGAAAGACGTTATTGTTCGAGAGAGGGTACTGCTCAGATTTAAGAGTAGGCGAGCATTCTACCGATGAAGCACGAATGCTCGGATTTATCTTATTTTCACTTTCCAAACTCCAACTGATTTTGGAACAATTTCTTTCATAATAAAAACTGGGACACGGCTCCACAATAAAATGCATAGAGGAGCAGATGCCGCATATGGAATTGTTTAATCAATGCTGGAACAAAACTCGGCAGGTCAAATACCAGCTGTGGCCAGAAAAACACAGTGCTAAGCTCTTAGTTTTTTGAGCTCTCGGAAGAAGTAACATTTTGCAGTATTACTTCAAAGTATTATATATTCTACATGAGTTTCCTTACAAACGTTTAAAGATGGTGAAAAATAACAAAAAGAAAATACCAAACGCCCCACACAGAAAAGTCAATGTGCCACAAGCGGTTCAAACACACGACTTAACTAAGTAACACCACGTTTTAACTGAGTGAACTAAGCAGCCTGGCTGTGAACCGCAACATTCAAGATACTTTTATGTTGGAAGCTAATATTATCCAGGCGTCTTCAAATCCTGCACTATCCATCAATTATAACATAAGATCATAAGAAATAGGAGCAGGAGTACGTCATTTGGCACCTCATGCCTGCTCCACCTTTCAATAAGATCATGGCTGATCTGATCTTGGCCTCAGCTCCACTTCCCGACCCGCTCCTCGTAAGCCTTTACTTGCTATCTCTCAAAAATCTGCCTATCTCCGCTTTAAATATATTCAATGACCCAGTCTCTTCTGCTCTCTGGGGCAGAGGATTGCATAGATTTACAATGCTCTGAGAGAAAAAAAAATCTTCATCTCAGTTTTAAATGAACGGTCCCTTATTCTAACAGGATGTCCCCGGCGGCTTTCATTTCCTCAATGATGTAAATATCTTCTCTGCATTCCCCTTTTTACGAGTCCCCTTATTATCATAAGTTTCAATAAGATCACCTCTCATTCTTCTGAACTCCAGTGTGTATCGGCCCAAACTACCAAATCTTTCTTCAATGGTCAACCGCCTCAACTGCGGAATCAACCTAGTGAACGTTCTGTGAGCAATCTCCAATGCAAGTAAATCCTTCCTTAATTACGGATAGCAAAACTGTACGAAGTACTCCAGGTTTGGCCTTACCAATACCCTGTACACTTGCAGCTGGAGTTCTCTGCCTTTATACTCAATCCCCCTTTTAACAAAGGCCACCATTAAATTGGGCTTCCTGATTACCTGATGTCAATGCATAATAGTCTTTTGTGTTTAATGCACAAACACCCCCAGGTCTCACTGTATTGCAGCACTTTGCAATTTTTCTCCATTTAAATTAAAAATTGCTTTTCGATTATTTCTGCCAAAGTGGATAACCTCATATTATCCAACATTTTTATCGCTCAGCAATTTTTTTTCCCCACGCAATTAACCAATCTATATCCCGTCGCAGAAGCTTTGTGTCCTCGTCACAATTTGCTTTCCCACCCATCTTTGTAACATTAGCAAACTTGGCGATATTACACCCGGTCTCTTCATCCAAAACATTAATCTAGATTGTAAATAGTTTACCCCTGCCGCATCCCACGAACCAATGTTTGCAAACCTGAAATTGATCCATTTATCCAGACTCTCGGTTTTCTGATAGTTAGCCGATATTTTATCCCCAACCCGTCAGATTGTACCGTGTGCAGCAATCTCTTATGTGGCATTAATAGAAAGCCATCTATATATCCAAATACACCACATCTCCTGGTTCCCCTTAATCCAGCTGCTCGTTAGATCCCCAAATTACTCCAGCAAATTTGTCAATCATCAATTCATTTTAATAAAACCTTGCTGATTCTGCTTGATTGAATCATGCTTTTCTAAATGCCCCGCTACTGCTTCCTTAATAATGGACTCCAGCATTTTCCCAACGACAGATTTTAGTCTAACTGGTCGATAGTTTCCTGCTTGTTAGCTGCCTCATTTTTATAAATAGTGGCGTTACATTTGCAGTTTTCCAAGCCGCTAGGAGCGCTCCAGAATTCCTGTCATTTTCGTAATTAACAACAATGCATTCACTAAAATAAAGCAACTCCTCTTAAGAACCTAGGATATAAGTAATCAGGTCCAGGGAACTGCTCCGCCTTTAGTCTATAATGCATTAAGTTCCTCTCTACATATCGCCCCTTGTTTTTCCACGATTAGGATGATTTTAGAGCCTCCTTCCTTCGAACTTCGGCCTATGACCGATACAAAATATGTGTTCAACGACTATACCATTTCAATGTTCTACATTATTAATGTCTCAGTCTCATCCTTCAGGGGACAAACATTTAGTTTCGCAAATCTTTTCCATTCAATGTACCTGTAGAAATTCTTACTATCTGTTTTTACAATTTTTACATGTCGTGCTAGTTTAGTTTCATGAACCTTCTTCCCTCTCTTAATCATTCTCTGCTGGCTGTTAGAATTTAGCTTCACGAATCTCTCTACATACAAACTGCATTCATGAATCATTCACTATCCAATCAGCAACTACTGTGCATATGTTAATTTGTGCCACAAATGTACACGTACAGCAGATTATTAAACTCGCATCACATAGGTGCCAGGCAATGACTATCTCTGGCAAGCGATAGTCAAACCAGCGCCACTTGGCATTCAACGTCATGACCACCACCAACAACATACTGATGGCCACCATTCATCTCAAAATTATCTGGATCAGCCAAGTCAAATGTAACTATTCACATTGGCAGAAGGTGAATGGTGTTGTTCCACGAGGATCAGTGCGAGTACATCATTTATTTTAATGATTCAGATACAATTCCTAACTTTGCGCGTGACTCAACATTGTGTGGCGGGGGGCATTGGTGGGGATAGAGAATAACGAAGGGGAATGCAATAAATTACAGTCGGACATTACTAAACTTGCAGATTGGCATATAATTGAAAAACGAAGTTGAACACAGATAAATGTGAGATGGTATATTTTGTATGGCATATTTTGTATGAAACATAGAAACATAGAAAATTGGAGCAGGAGAAGGCCACTCGGCCCTTCGAGCCTGCACCGCCATTCCATGAGTTCATGGCTGAATATGCAACTTCAGTACGCCATTCTTGCTTTCTCACCCGACCCCTTGATCCCCCTAGTAGTAAGGACTATTTCTAACTCCTCTTTGAATATATTTAGTGACTTGGCCTCAACAACTTTCTGTGATAGAGAATTTCACAGGTTCACCACTCTCTGAGTGAATAAATTTCTCCTCATCTCGGTCCGAAATGGCTTACCCCTTATCCTTAGGCTGTGACCCCTGGTTCTGGACTTCCCCAACATTGGGAACATTCTTCCTGCATCTAACCTGTCTAAGCCCGTCAGAATTTTAAACGTTTCTATGAGATCTCCACTCATTCTTCTGAACTCCAGTAAATTCAAGCCCAGTTGATCCATTCTTTCTTGTTATGTCAGTCCCGCCATCCAGGGCATCAGTCTTGTGAACCTTCGCTGCACTCTCTCAATAGCAAAAATGTAATTTCTCAAGTTAGGAGACCAAAGCTGTACACAATACTGCAGGTGCAGCCTCACCAAGGCCCTGTACAACTGTAGCAACACCTCCCTGCCCCTGTACTCAAATCCCCTCGCTATGTAGGCCAACATGCCATTTGCTTTCTTAACCGCTTGCTGTACCTACATACCAACCTTCAATGACTGATGTACCATGACTCCCAGGTCTCGTTGCACCACACCTTTTCCTAATCTGTCACCATTCAGATAATAGTCTGTCTCTCTGTTTTTACCACCAACGTGGATAACCTCACATTTATCCACATTATAGTTCGTCTGCCATGCATTTGCCCACTCACCTAACCTATCCAAGTCACTCTGCAGCCTCATAGCATACTCCTCGCAGCTCACACTGCCACACAACTTAGAGTCATCCGCAAATTTGGAGATACTTTATTTAATCCCCTCGTCTAAATCATTAATGTACAATGTAAACAGCTCGGGCCCCAACACAGAACCGAGCGGTTTCCCACTAGTCACAGCCTGCCATTCTGAAAAGTACCCATTTACTCCTACTCTTTGCTTCCATTCTGACAACCAGTTCTCAATCCATGTCAGCACACTACCCCCAATCCCATGTGCTTTAACTTTGCACATTAATCTCTTGTTTGGGACATTGTCGAAGGCCTTCTGAAAGTCCAAATATACCATATCAACTGATTCCCCCCCCCTTGTCCACTCTGCTGGAATCATCTTCAAAAAAATTCCAAAATATTTGTCAAGCATGATTTTCCTTTCATAAATCCATGCTGACTTGGACCTATTATGTCACCTCTTTCCAAATGCGCTGCTATGACATCCTTAACAATTGATTCCATTATTTTACGCACTACTGATGCATATTATTCCGTTTTCTCTCTCCCTCCTCTTTTAAAAAGTGTGGCTCCCTTGGCTACCCTCCACTTGATAGGAACTGAACAGAGTCTTTGGATTTTCGAAAATGACTGTCAATGCATCCGCCATTTCGAATGCCACATCGTTAAGTAGTCTGGGATGCAGTCCATCAGACCCTGGGGATTTATCGGCCTTCAATCCCATCAATTTCCCCAACACAATTTCCCGACTAATAAGGATTTCCCTCAGTTCCTCCTTCTCACCAGACCCTCTGACCCCTTTTATATCCGGAAGGTTGTTTGTGTCCAAATTAGTGAATACCGAAACAAAGTTCTTGTTCAATTGGTCTGCCTTTTCTTTTTTCCCCGATATGACTTCCCCTGATTCTGACTGCAGGGGACCTACGTTTGTCCTTCCTAACTTTTTTCTCTTTACATATCTATGGAGACTTTTGCAGTCCGTCTTAATGTTCCCTGCAAGCTTCCTCTCGTAATCTATTTTCCCTGCCCTAATCAAACCCTTTGTCCTCCTCTGCTGAGTTCTAAATTGCTCCCAGTCCCCAGGTTCACTGCTATTTCTGGTCAATTTGGATGCCACTTCCTTGGCTTTAATACTATCCCTGATTGCCCTTGATAGCCACGGTTGAGCCCCCTTCCCTTGTTTATTTTTACGCCAAACAGGGATATACATTTGTTGTAGTTCATCCATGAGGTCTCTAAATGTCTGCCATTGCCCTTCCACATACATCCCCTTTAGTATCATTCGCCAATCTTTCCTAGCCAATTCACGCCTCACACCTTCAAAGTTCTGGACCATGGTCTGTGAATTCAACTGTTTCATTCTCCATCCTAATGTGCAATTCCACCATGTTATGTTCACTCTTTCCCAAGGAGCCTCGCACAACGAGATTGCTCATTAATCCTCTCTAATTACATAACACCCAGTCTAAGATGGCCTCCCCCTCGTTGGTTCCTCGACATATTGGTCTCGAAATCCATCTCTTCTGCACTCCAGGAAATCCTCCTCCACTGTTTAGCTTCCAGTTTGGTTAGCCCAATCTATATGCATATTAAAGTCACCCATGTAACTGCTGCACCTTTATTGCATGCACCCTAATTTCCTGTTTGATGCCCTCCCCAACATCACTACGACTGTTTGGAGGTCGGTACACAACTCCCACGAACGATTTTTGCCCTTTGGTGTTCTGCAGCTCGACCCATATAGATTCCAGATCATCCAAGAAGAAGAGGGAGATCTATTATTATTTTGCGGATGCGATCCTGTGTGTGGTAGACAAAACAAGCGAGCTCGTAGTACAAATATACAAATCAGTAAAAGTACCATACATTACCAAGTTCAATAAAAGCAAATCATGTGCGAGGCTTTAATTCTCGAGGTGTAGCTTTGTGACTCAGGGAAGATTCCCTGCATATCCTTTCCCTTGAAAAAAGAAGGTTGAAGGGTGATCTCATAGAGGACCTTAAAATTATGAAAGGTTTTGATAGAGCAGATACAGAGAGAATGTTTCCACTTGTGGGGACCAGCATAAGAAGACGTGATGATTGTAAGACAGTCAAACCAGAATAGCAAAAAAAACTTACTTTCCCAAATATTTGTGGGAATGTGGAGCTCGCTGCAACAGGGAGTGGTTGGAGCAATTAGCATAACTGCATTTAAGAGAAGGCTACACACGCGTATGCGGCAGAAGGCAATAGACGGTTATGCTGATAGATTTAGATGAGGAAAGACGAGAGGTGGCTGAATTGGATCATGTCATGAATGATGGCATGGAATGGTGGGGCATACTGGCCGGTTTCTTTGCCATTGATTGTGAAGAAGTAAGCTGCATATCGCAGGAAGATATGAATGTACTGGTGTCGGGTTATAAATCTACATCAAAGAACAAGATTCGAGGCATCCGTCTGCTTTAATTGGGAAAGCACACAAGTTTAATATACGTATTTGTAGACGTGGACACATCCGAGATCTTTGCTCAGGTTCTGCAACCGAAAACGCCAGAAACTCCCCGACTGGCCCAGAGTGCCCCATATTTAAGGTCACATACTACAACTGCGTGTGTCATCAAGGTTACAACAGAACAATAGGCACATTCCGCAACAAGATTCATGAGACCATGTGGTCATTGTTTAAACATTCAGTTCCCCTTCAACAGCAGAAAGAAAAGCAAATATCAGTCAGAACAAATATGCAGCTGTGTGCCCCCTCCATCCGTACCTTGTCTCGCTTCCCCTCTCTTCATGACACAAGGTCAGCGGATGTTGGAGACCAAATTAGGTTCATAGCAGGAATTTCCAAAACATCCCGCTACAATATCCCTCCTTTTGTTCCTTGGCTTGCCCAATTGATCACCTTTGTCACTCTGGTTCGCATTTCCCCCTCCCCTGCTGTGGTGATCAGCCGCTCGGTTGGGGAGAACTGTGATCCAGAAGTTTCTGATTTAGATTCCTGAAATCAATAATTTATTTACATCTAATACAGTAGTCAGCGTTCGCTTCTTTGCCCTGCGGAGTTTATAAGATGCCCAACACAGAAACAAGTATCCCAATGCCGAAACCAATTGTACAGCCACTAATATGTGTGAGATTATTCATATTCAAGGGTCTATATTAACATTCAGTCGTTAGTTCCACATTTCTCATACCAAGGCTTATATTGAAGGCTTTTTTCAATATCTTTGTCCAATATACGTAGCTCTTTTTCGATAACGTGATATCGTTTTATGCTTGCCAGCGGGGGTTATTTTATATACCTCACATCCTCAGGCAGGTGAAGAATTGGGGCAGCCAGTTTACTGTCGTATTGGTGTAAACCTTGCTGAAGTTCATCAGTCAGGTTCAGTGTAATAGTTTCTCGAGCATGGATATACGTCTTCTCTGCGTGTTCGTTATCGGTAGCCTCGGGGTGAGCAGAATTTGGGGTTACACTGATAAATACCATAGTCATAGGTGAGTTGGCTGGTTACCACACAGAATTCCCCTTTTCCACGGGAGGCTGAGTGAGTGGGCTCTAACTCTGATGGGCTCATTTCTAAGACATATCCCTTTGTCTGATTAAATCCACACTCGTCCTTGCTCCCCCAGTGCACTGGATGTGTACAAATCTTTCGGCATCCTACCTGCGGCAACCTGATAATGAGGCCCCTCTCGTGTTTCCGTTCCATTTGATCGCATATTGTTCTATCGGATAATACCGCATGTTGTTCTCAACCCGGATTAGCCACAGGTTCTCTACCTCAAACAGCGGATAAGGTCCATACTCCCCCTTTGATATTACCGGAATCATTAGGACCTTCCCCACCAGGGCAGAATGGGAACCGTTGCATCTTCCTGTCGATGGAAAGATCCTTGTCATTCCCTTCATAGTGCATGCGTGGAGTGTCACCGGATGCTTTGCCAGGCGGAACAGATGTGTGATATCAATCCAGTCCGGAACTTTGCCCCTGTATATTTGGTCCAGGTCATTCTTCACCGGCCCGATCCTCCATCCACCGTAAGCGTGGCAATTGTCTCGCTGTACCTCGTCCTTTTCTGTATTAAATTCTCGGTTAAGCAGGTGATTATTGGTGGCAGCATGGCCGTTCATGGCTATAATCCGTTTAACTAAGCTCCCCATCGCACCTCGTTCGCTAGCAAGGTCTTCGGTGTTTCCTATCCCTTTCTATAGCAGAAATCAGACTGTGTCTTTGAACCGCTCTGTTTGTGCTTGTAGAGATTGTATATCTCGGGCGTTAACAGAGGAGGTTCCCGTGTTTACTCCTGTCAGGATATCATTGATCAAACCCTGTTTACAACTACATGTCTGGCTTGTCTTGAAAGAGTTTAGAAACCCGAATGCCCCTGAGGCATCCCGATAGTCTTCCAATATCTCCTGCAGCAAACGGGTGCATAGCGCCTTTACTTTTGGGTCACACTTTTCTGGCGGTCCTAAATTGTTTATATTTACTATTATAGACAGAATTCATGGTATACATTCTCATACAGCATTATTCCTTTCGACCTCGATACTGCACCGTTTGTGATCCCTTTCGTTTGGGTGGGGCAATAGTTAGGGAGTGGGTCGCACGGGACAATTCTCCAGGGCACTCCCCAAATACAGGTATGGATATTCTGAGGTAAATACTTTGTGTCGCTTGACTCTCTACGCTTTGTATCTACTGACCCTACTACCTTGTCGATACGCAATAGCTTACCTTCGTTCTCTGCCTTTCCAGGGTGTAATTGTACTATTTGCCAGTGAGAGCTCGTATGAACTTTTATTTCTAGCTTATCATCAGTCCATTTTAACCGTTCTACTTCCCCCACACCGGACCATGTTCCATTCAACCGATCTACTTGCCACCTGATTTTAGAATAATTTAGACAGACCATCTGCACTTCGTTCCCCTCCCTACTCCGTTATCATCAATCCATCTAGTCCCGCAAAACTTTCCTTGTTGTCTTTATCCCCCGAGTGGGTTTCGATAGTCAATAGTTGTCGTATTGTGCGAGTGTTCCTTTGGTTCTGTTTCCATTGCGCGGTACGCAGGATCCATCGTTGGGCATTCTTTTCGTTTGATGATAATATAATAGCTCAATCGTCTGGTGCAGTGGTTTTTCTGACTTCGTCACATCCATTTGGGCAGTGTTCCTTGCCATAATGGGTAGACATGAGGGGTCCCAACACCAACGTCCCAACGAGGAGTAGAGCAGGTTTCCAATGATCTAAACTAAATAAGGTTTTAGTTGGGACCAATGTTTCCACCATCATACCCCGTGTATATCTGCACATGCGCAGGAATCCCCACATAACATGGCCTCGTAGGGTCCTCAACATCACATCGTGAATCTCGTTCTTCCTCGCAGGCCCTGAACTATTAAACTGTCCCCTACATCAGGGAGATCCACAGGGGGCTCCCACTTCGCTTGTTCGCCTCGACCTGCTTGATGTTTCCTCACCACCCGCTGCATCCCCTTAAGCAGTTTGCTTATCTTCGTAAATGATATTTTTGTTCTGACTATCACATTATTTCCTCTGTCTGTTAGGTGAGTCTTCTTTCTTTTAATAAGAAATCGAAATTAATAATTTCCAGTATAAAACATCTATCAATGCAAGGGATAACTCAGTACAGGTTTGTAAGAAGGCCTGACGTCCTTACTTGATTTCGCAGAATGAACTGAATTTTTTTCCAAGCCTTTCTGGTTTCAAAACTTGCTGAGAAATGGGGTTGATCTGTCAGACCAGTGGACATGATTAGTAACGGTATCATAATAAAATGTTCTCGTCGGGAAAGACATCATTTAAAATTAAACACCAATTACTCTAAACTTCCAATTCAAATACATGCCAAAGATTTTTTTTCCATTGATTTAAAACATTTTTAATAGCATTTTCTTTTACTGAAATCCAATTTCCCACAAGGTATATAGATTCCAGCATTTCGTTTTTATGGTCCCGTTCATTGAGCAAATCTTGTGTTTTATTTCTCTTCGCACAAATTCTAAACTTCCGTGCTGGTTCCATCTTTCTTAAATAATTCTCTACTTCACAGTTTTTCTTTCCTTCCTTTGCTGAGTTCGCATAACTTAGATGTATCCCCTTTTGAATTCGAACTTAATAATTTAAATTTCGTTTCTTCAAATTAGCTTTTGCATTTTGATGATCTTCATCCAGTCCATTTCCCTAAAGAACTTTGTTTCTCTTTCACTGCGCAAAACTTGTGTGTCGGGTTTATCTCGTAAGTTTTTATATTTCAAACAATGTCCTTTTCACAGCCAATTTAACTCTCCCTTCTTCAAGTGACGTTTTGTATTTTGATGATCTTCCTCCAGTCCACTTTCCTGAAGATTTTGTTTCTCTTTCTAGCAGCTGCAGCTTTCAAGGTCTCATTGTTAGCTTTTTATTCCACCATTTTTCTTTGTATTAATTTTTCATTATTCGCAGCTAAAATTTTATCCCACTAGCCAGTTTTCCTCGTACTCTGGGGTCCCACCCGCTTTTTAGGTTGTATTCCTTTTTGTTTGTGCTGCGCATGTTCAATACCGGCTTCTCCGTGTTATACTGTGTCACGGTTCGGGACATACACCTTATTTTAACAAACATCTTTGTTTCTCTTTCCAGCAGCTGCAACTTCCAACGTCGCATTTTTATCTTTGGACAAAAACATGCTGTCCTTTGTAAATTCAACGTGTTTTTCCAACATATTGCTTTTCTTTTATTAATTTCCCATTAACCTTAGCTTCTTTATTTCTGCGCTTGACTGTTTTAATTCCTCGATGTTTGGTTTCAATCTACCACTGCATTGCAGAAATTTCCATACTATCATTACGCCCACTTTGTGAGCGCGTTTGTTTTTCTGCTTTTGCCACCAGGTATTTTGGTCGGTGGGATCCTTCTTTGGATCCCATCCATCCTTAAGCATCTTGTTGATTAAGTCCTTCCAGTCGCCTGCATGGAATATAGTAAGGATGCCTTCCTCACCCAATCTAATTCTTTCCCTGACGCCACACTTTGATCCGACTATGGGCAGTCACACAGCCCCAAGATTTCTCGCTTCTTCTAGTGCTTCCTAACAATTATTTAGTGGTCCTTTGTGGCAACAACATTGTCGCTAACTTATAATTCCTAATTTAAAAGGCTTACTGTATGACACCGATACTTAAAATTGTGTCTTACCCACTCAACACATCTCACTTGATTCAGATGTGTGCCCGAGTTTGACCTTCGACTTCCGGGCCACCGAATTTGTGAGTGGTATTTAAAAGTTACTCACCCTTGTTGTGACCCGTCCAGCGGGTCTCACCCGTGCCACAAAATACTGCCGACAACGCCAAAAATGTTGAAGTACAAATCTATGTCAAAGAACAAGACTCGAGTCAGCCGTCTGCTTTAAGTGGAAAAATACACACGTTTAATAAACATATATGTCGACGTGGACACCTCATAGATCGGTGCTCAGGTTCCGCAACGCATCAACATAGAAAGTCCCCGACTGGCAAAGAGTGCCCCATATTTAAGCTCGCAAACTACAACTGCATCATCAACGTTGCAACAGAAGAATAGACACATTCCGCAACAAGGTACGTGAGACCCTGAGCTTGTTGTTTAAACATTCAGTTCCCCATTATCAGCAGAAAAACAAGCAGATATCAGTAAGAATAAACGTGCAAATGTGTGCCCCTACATGCGTGCCTTGTCTTGCTTCACCTATCATCATGACTCACGTTCAGCTGATGTTGCAGTCCAAATTAGGTTCATAGAAAGAATAGCCAAAAAATGCCACTATAACTGGCCAGGTGGGCAGAACAATGGCAAATGGAATTCAATTCGGATAAGTGTGAGGTAATGGATTTGGGGTGGTCTAACAAGGCAAGGTAATACGCATTAAATGGTACACCACTGAAACGTGCAGATGAACAAAGGTACCTTGAAGTGCAGGTCCACAGACCCTGAAGAAGCCTGGTAGATATGTTGGTTCAGATGGCATGCGAAATACTTGCATTTATAAGATGAGGCATGGAATACAAGGGCAAGGATATTATACTTGAATTATCTAAAGCACAGGTTATGCCGCAGCTGGAGTACTTTTGGTAGTTCTGTTCACCACATTTCAGGAAAGATGTGATTGCATTGGAAAGGGTGTAGTGGAGATTTTCCAGAATGCTGCCTGGACTGCAGACATTTGGTTAAGTTAAGATTGCAGCTGCTCGCTGTTTTCTTTGGAATAGAGCAGGCTGAGGTGAGACCTTACTGAGTTGTATAAAATTATGAAGGGCGAGGATAGAGTTAACAGGAAGCATCTGTTTCCATTGGCAGTCAGGACAACAAAGAGGGGGCATAGATTTTAAGTAATTGGAGAGGGTTACATGTGTTATGAGGCGAAATTTCTCCACCCAGAGCGTCGTGGGAGCCTGGAACACATTGCCAGAGAGGGTGGTATCGGCAAAGGTCCTCACCATATTTAAACAATACATGGATGTGCAATTAATGTGACGCAAGCAAGAGTGCTACGTACCAAGTGCTGCAAATTGGGATTAGGCTAGATAGCTCTTGGTCGGCAGTTGCAGACACGATTGGCCGAAATGCTCTCATCTGTGTTGCCAATTTATAAGATTCTATTATTCTGTATCATATGTAATCTTATGTAACACCATGTAATCCGATATAGAATCCGGGCAGAGGGTGGATATGCTGCTGTTAGTTGCTCACTTCCGGCTTCCCAATACTTTCCAACATCTACAAGGCACAAATCTGGAGTGTTTTGGAATACAGTTACTGACATGGATCTGTGTAGCTCGAATGTCCACTGAAGATGTTCGACAGCTTCCAGGACAAAGCAACCCGCTTGATTGGCACCCCATCCTCCACGTAAAACATTCACTGCTTCCACCAGCGGCTCACAGTGACTGCAGTGCGTACCATCGAGAAGTTGCACCGCAGCAACTCGCAAAGGCTTCTTCAACAGCATCTTCCAATGCCGCAACCTGTACCACCTTGAAAGGCAAGGGCAGCAGCTGTAGGGGAGCAGCATCACCTCCAAGTTACACATCAACCGGACTTGAAAATTGATCACTGTAACTTCATCATCACTGGGTCAAAATCCTGCAAGTCCCTCCTTAACAGTACGATCAACACATTAACAGTCGTGGCTCAAGAAGGCTGCTCACCACCACATTCTCAAGGGAAATTAGGAAACTGCAAAACATGCTGGCCTTGCCAGCGATGCCCAAATCCCAGGAATTAATTAGATTAACTTAAAAAATGAATGGCTATATTTGCAAGATTGTAGAGCTTTGATCTGATCCGTCGGTTGTTGGATCACTTAGCCGTGTCGATAACATGCTGTCCCGCTGTTTTTTGTTTTGTGTGTATATCGTCCTGTGTTCTAATGTCCCGAGGTTTGCACCTCACGATCAGAAGCCTGGTTCTGCTACTGGCTTTCTCTTGTACCCTTCTCATTGAACCAGTGTTGGTCCTTTGTTCAGAAGGTGAATATAGAGTGAGGTATATACTGGTCCATAAGATTACAGATTGTGTGGAATACAATACTGCTGCTGATGTCCGACAGCAACTCGTGGACGACCAGATTTGAGCTGCTGGATCGGATCACAATCTGACCCATTTAGCACAGTGATAATGCCAGGCAACACGATGGAGAGTGTCCTCCGAGTGAATAAAGGATTTGGTGTCCAGAAGTACTGTGCAGTGTTCACTGCTATCAGAACTATCAGGGACAGATGCAAGTGCGACAGACAGATTGGTGGGGACGAGGTCAAATAGGTTTTTCGCTGTCGGAGCGACAAAGCTGAGGGAGCTATGCATTGTCGGTGTTGCTGTCTTGTTGATGAAATTTAAACCGAGGCCCGGTCTACCCTCAGAGCTGGACGAAAAACATCACAAGGCCATTATTTGGAAGAAGAGTAGGGGAGTTCACCCCGGTCTCCCGGGGCCAATATATATCCCTCAACCAACTATCGCATTGTGCATTTTTCATGGTGCAAATCTGCTTTTGCATTCACTACGTTACAACAGTGACCATACGTTAAATGCACTTCATTTGCTCTGAAGCACTTTATGATATCCTGAGGTGGAAGTCCCTGTGGAAATTCAAGCTTTTTTTCGATTACATCATCTGAAAAAATAGATGAGAAAAAGGCTGATTAGCTTAGTTTGGTAGAGCGTGGTTGTAATAACGATAAGGTCATGGTTTCGATCCTCGTGTTGAACATTTATTTATTTTTTGTGGTACGTTGCTGGTATCTTGGTTTTATTATTTCAGACCAGTTTTAACATTGAGAAACGGAGCTAACACGGGACATGCAATACTTTGAAGCAATGCTGCAAAACTTTAGTTCTGCCGAGAGATCATGGATCTGCGGAGTGTTTCCATCATTAAATGAACAATTCCACACCCTCCGGGACATTGTGCCTTCTCGTATTTCAATCAGTGAATGGCTCAGTGCCGCTGATAGGTTTGCTGTGAAAAGTATGCAACTGAAATGAATACCATTCCGGTGTGTTCACTCATTATCACCATTCGTCTACTGTAAACCGCAGAGGCCGTTTGGCCTAATGGGTAAGGCGTTTCACTTAATTGCAAATCATCGATGTTATCAGAAGGTTGCAGATTCGAGTCATTATCTTGGTCGTTGTGTTAAATCTCGTTCAATTTTATGAAACCAAATCACATTCGCCCGAATCATCTGACGGTGATTTCCACCTAAACATTGCAGGGTTCTTTGTTAAAATATATTGGTTTCATGATGCTTTCTATGTATATAGCTCACTGATCTTTGCAAACCGTTTCCAACAAACTAATCACTAATTAATCCCGATAAGGTATTCGTTTTTCTAATTCGAACTATTGCTTCGCGTCATTAAAGGGCAGTATAGGGAACGGTGATCCCATTCTGGTCCAGTAATATCCACAGAGAACCCATTAAAAAAGTGTTTGCTGTACAATCGCTGCGAGCAGAACTTGAATGTTTGTGGGGAAACCCATTTAAATTTCGAGTTTAACGCCTTAACCACTCGGCCATCGCAGCTACACCATGGAGTTGCTCAATAGGCCAATCGGCGGTACGGAATATCAGGCAATTGGACGACACGCTTTCCCTGTTGTATCTCCCAGTCGATGTGAAAATTAAATCGTAGTATTGTGGAATCTCACAGCACAGAAGCGAGCAGTTCCGCAAGAACTAAAATAATTTACGTTACGGGAAAGACTGAACAAACTGGAGAGCTTTTGAATAGAAAAGACAAGCCAGAATACGGACTTTACCATTATGAGTGGTTTTGGTCGGGTCGACGTCGAGAAAATATTTGCTATTGTACGCGCGCTAAATTCAGTAGTCCATTCAAGAGTAACTTCTTTACCAAAGAGTGGTTAGAATGTGGAAAATGCTACAACAAGCAGAAGTTGCGGCGACTAGCAAAAATGCATTTAAGAGGGTATTATCTAAACACATTTGTGAAAAAGTATTCGAAGAATATGCTGATAGGATGAAATGAATTAAGGCAGGAAGGCGCTCGTGATCCGCATTAACTCCTGCAAACCTGTTGGGGAAAATGTTCTCTTTATATGTTGCAGACTCTGTACAACGTTACGTAACAGCACTTTTAAACATCAACAACAACACGCTCATATATCGCCTTAAATGCACTGAAACGTCCCAAGGCGATTCACAGGAGTATTATGCAATAACAAGTTGACACCGAGGAGCAAAAGTAAAAATTGGCGCAGGTGTAAAAAATTTGGTAATCAGGTACTGTTCATATTGAGGAAGAAAGCTGTAGACGGCTGGAAGATATCAATGAATTAGCCAGGTGTTGAGGAGAGTGACTAATGGAAATCAAGCCGGAGAATTGTGAGGTAATACATTTTGTGAGGGCTAACAAGGCAAGGGATAAAACATTTCATCGTCGGAGACTGAATAGGGTAGAGGAGCAAAGGGACCTTGGAGCGTATGTCCACAGATCCCTGACGGTAGCAGGCCAGGTAGTTAAGTTGGGTAAGAAGCAACACGGAATTCTTTCCTTTATCAGCTGAGCTACAGAGTACAAGAATGGGGACCTTTAATTTGAACTGCATAAAACACTAGTGAGGCCACAGCTAGAGTACTGCTTGCTGCTCTGGTCACCGAAATGCAGGAAATATCTGATTGGACTCGTGAGGGGACAGAATCATGTTATGTTAATGTTGCCTGGACTGGAGAATTTAGCGATGAGAAAAGATTGGATAAGCGGGCTTGTTTTTTTGGAACAAAGGATCCTGAGAGTGGACCTCACTGAAGTGTATAAAATTATGAGTGGATCATATAGTGTGCATAGGATGGATTTATTTCCCTTATCACAATGATCAACAACCAGGGGGCATTGACTTAAAGTAATTCCTGGGATGCTGGAGGGGATAGGAGGGGGAATGCTTTCACCAAGATGGTGCTGGTGGTCTGGACATCACTGTCTGAAAGGTTGGTAAAAGCAGAAGCCATCACCAAATTTAGAAAGTATTTGGATGTGCTCTTCAAGCACCATAATCTACAGGGCTGTGGACCAAGAGCTTGAAAGTGTGAGTTGACTGGATATCTCTCTGATGGATTGCGCGGACACGATAAGCTGAAATGACCTCCTTCCGTGCTGTGAATCTCTATGAGTCTCTGACAGGACGAGGTGAAGTCGGGAAGAATCGGGCTCGAGTGGAGCATTAACTCCGGCAAATCCAGTTGGTGAAAATGGTCCCTTTCTCTGCTGCAAACTGTATAACATTAACTAACACACCTTTGATACAACAACAACAAATTGTATTTATACAGCGCCTTTAATGTAGTGAAATGTCCCAAGGCGCTTCACAAGAGTATTATAGGATAAAAAAATGAGTGCGTGCCGCATAAGTAGAAATTAGCGAAGGGGGCTAAAAGCTTGGTCAAACAGGTATGGTTTATAATGATCAAGAAAGCTGTAGACTGCAGGAAGATATCAATGAACTGTTCAGGCGGGCATAAATGAGGCTAATAGGATTCAACCTGAGCAGTGAGATGAAATGAATTTGGGCAGTGCTAATAAGGCTAGGGAATACCCATTAAATGGTCGGTAACTGAGTAGCACAGTGGAGCAAACGGTCCTTGGAGTACATTTGCACCGATCCCTGATGGCAGTCGACCATGTAGCTAATGTGGTTAAGATGCATCACGGAATACTTGCCTTTTATTAGCTGAGCCATAGAATGCAACAGCGGGGAAGTTAAGCTTGAATTGTGTAAAACACTAGTTAGGGCACAAGTGGAGTACTGCATGCTGTTCTGGTCAGCGCATTACAGGAAAGATCTGATTGCACTCGTGAGTGTAGAGAGTCGATTTACATGGATGTTGCCGGCAATGGACAATTGAGCTGTGAGTAAAGATTGCATAGGCTGTGGTTGTTGCCTTTGGGAGAGAGGAGGCTGAGGGGGGTCATTATTGAAGTGAATAAAATCATGAGTTTCGAGACAGAGTGCATTGATTGGATATATTTCCCTTAGAAGAGCGGTTAACAACCAGAGGGCACCGACTTAATGTAATTGGAAGGAGGGTAGAGCGGATTTGAGTGGTAATGTTTTCACTCAGAGGGTGATGGGTGTCTGGAACTCACTGCCTGAAAGGGTGGTCGAGGCAGAAGGCCTCACCACATTTAAAAAGTAGATGGATGTGAACTTGAAGCGGTGCAATCTACTGGGCTACGGACAAAGAGCTGGAAAGTGGGATTCGGCTGGACAGCTGTTTTCCGATAGTGCAAAATAATGTGCTGAAATAGACTCCGTCCGTGCTGTAAATTTCTATGAGTCAATGACAGCACATCATGTTAAAATAGACACAGAATGATCCAGGACTGACGGCACATCCCGTTTAAACAGACACAGAATGATCTAGTTGTAATGAAAGTTCATCGACCTGAAAGGTGAACACTGTTTCTCTCTCCGCAGATTATTCCTGGTCTACTTAGTTTTTGCAGATTTTTCTCATATTGTTCAGATTTCTAGCATCAACACTATTCTACTTTTGTATTCGCGAATTTTGCGGCAGCTGTGTGGCGCAATGGATAGCGCATTGGACTTCTCATCAGGATGTTTGTGAAGCATTGAAAAGTTGAGGGTTCGAGTCCCACCAGAGTCAGATTTTGCGTCAGGATTTCTTGCTTACTGGGACGCACAATGAATTTTGCAGCATATCAAAACATCAGAGAGGGAAATTGCTGCCCGTGCACATCCTCTAACACAATTGTTGCAATCCCACCGACTATTCGTCTGAGTTCTCTTAGCGCCCTGACTCTATTACAAAGGAGCAGGAGCAGGCCATCGAAATCTTAACACATGTACAGCAGGAGACCATTAACCACTCAAGCTAGTTGCAATGCACTGGAGGAAGCAACTCAGCTCTTTGAGACTGTTATACAGGCACAGGAGGAGGCAATTAACGCTTCGGGAGTGAGGCATAGGACAAGCGGAAGTCGGTCAGCTCCTTGAGCTTGTCCTACAAGAAGCGTGGAAGTCCATTTACCCCCTCGAAACTCCTTGAGCTTGTCCTACAAGAAGCGTGGAAGTCCATTTACCCCCTCGAAATTGTTGCATAGAATGAGTACGAGGCATTTCAGAACCACGAGTCTGTGATACAGGAACAGGAGGAGTCATCGAGCACATTACAGAGGCGGGGGCCAATCATCGTAACGTGATATTTATGTTAATGGCATACTAATCCAGTTAGAGGAAATAACAGCCCAACACGAGAGCAGGGACATTTAAATTCAATTGCATAATGCCAGAGATTTAAAATTATCAGTAATAGTGACCATTGTCTTAACACACCCATATGGTTTAGCAGTCTGCTTTCGCGTAGGAAAGCTGCAGTTCTTACCGGTATAGGCTTATATGCGACTCCAGAACCACAGCAATGTGGTTGATACTTAACTGCCCTCGGAAATGGCCCAGTGAGTTATTAAGTTGCATACGGTGGCTCACCACGATCTTCACATGGGTAATTAGAGATTAAAAACAAATACTGCCCTCAATAGCGTTGCCCATGTGCATGAATTACATTGAAAAATATAAACATAAAAAATATGTGCAGGAGTAGGCCATTCGGCCCGTCGAGCCTGCACCGCCATTCAATAAAATCATGCCTGATCAGTCCCTCAGTACCACTTTCCTGATTTCTCTCCATACCCCTTGATCCCCTTCGCCGTAAGGGCCATATCTAACTCCCTCCTTCTTAATGTAGCAGTGTTTCTTCCAGAATTGATATTATGTTTGTTGTTTATAATAACCAGACCCTTTCTCTAAACCCTGTCTCACTTTTTTACCAGTGGCACGTTCACGTTACAATGGACGTACAGCGTGTAAATTGGGATATGGTTTAACAGTTAACATGCGAAGCACAGAAAGCATTATTAAATAATCAGCTTCCCCTCAGTTAGCATTAAGTTTACTGTGCAAAATAAACTGATCATTAATTAATTATGTTTGCCCGTGAAAGCAACATGAATTTTAATTTAAGTGATTGGTCCAATGTTGGGCTCGAACCCACGCCTCTGAGATTAAAAGCTTCATACTATATCAAATGAGCTAGCCAAGCTTATGTGCAATTCAGCTCTTTGCCGCTGATTGCAGACAGGCGTCTTTTGGTTTAGCCCCATTTCCCGGTGATTTCCGATACTGTCGATCTCGCTGGCTCTGTTCAGTGTTTGTGATCACTTCCAATTTGATTTTGAAAGAATACCTGTGTCTGTGTCTTCAGTAAAACAGAAAATTCTGGAAACACTCAGCAGGTCAGGCATTATCTGTGGACGTCGGGAAGTGGCTTTATTTTCGGCTTTGACCTTCTGTTGTGAAGTGAGGCAGGGATGCAGGATTCTTTTTTGCTAGATACTGCCCGAAATAGAGATGTCCGTAATGTAGCAGTTACCACATTCGCCGCTCATGCAAAACGTCCTCGATTCAAGCCTGGACAGAAACGTTGTTTTGTAGAATATTTTTCCGTGAAATAACTGTTTAGAATGTAGCACCAGATTCCTGTCTCAATAACGATGAACATTTTAACTCATTCTCCTAAAATACAGTGTGTGTAAAATCAGATCAGGGGTAAACCTTCATCAGAGATTCAAGTTCCTTAAATCTTTAAAAGTCAGTTATTGAAGTTACGTTCAATTCATTGCATAAACATAAAGGAGGTGTGTGAGATGATCGGCTTTAATCGTTATTGACCCCATTCGTTTATGTTGCAGACCGAGGTGACAGACTCTCTTGCATCGCAAAGAGTTGAGATTCGTGTGAGTTGATTTGGGCACATCTTTCCCACCATTATAAGACTTCATCGGTAATGCATTGACTTTAACGCGCTTTGGGATATCCTGATTTGGTGAAAGGCGCTTTAACAAGGCAAATCCTTCTTTGCAAAAGTTCTAACTGCAAGTTCAAAAACCGCGGGCAAATGAATGCTCACCAAGGATTTGTTCTGACACCACGACAAATTCATTTTAATTGTAATTCAGCAGTTCAGCTGCTCTCTTAATACGTCCGCTGAACCGGTATTGTAAGTGGAGACGTTTCTGCAGTGCAGCAATTAACATGTTCGCCCCTCACGCGGAAGCTCCCAGGGCGGCAATATGTTTTTGGAAATGTCCCCTCATCATGTTCAGGGGTGAAGCTGTTCTACAATGAAAGGACACAAGAACGTATGAATTAGCAGCAGGAGTAGGACATTCGACCCAATTTTAAGTCTTTAAAATGTATCCACTCAGCTCCGAGATAGGGAATTTTCATATCATAGGCGAACGTGACAACCACTACAGTACAGAAATACTGTTGCAGATGATGTCTTAGGAACATAACTAGCGCTCTAACCGAGACATCCGCCCTATACTTCAGGAGCTTGTTTTCTGATCACACAATCACAGTGCTATATTTAGGAAGGCTGTGAGAGTGGCAGAAATTGATCAAGTTTTCCCAGACCTTACACTTAGGAACACGTATTTGACATTTAGCAGCGAGTGGTTCGGATCTGGAATACACTTCATGAATGACTCCGTCTTATGTTTCAAAATGGAGTTGAATAATTATCTGAGGTACAATATATCTGTAGTGGTGCGGGTGAAGGTCGGGGTAGTGGGGCAAGCTGAGAGTCGGCACGGGCTCGATGGGGCGAATGTCCTTCTTGCTTGCAGGAACCATGCAATGAGTCTGTGATTGCATTCGTTAATGGCACATTTACTCGTATGGATGGAGAGAGAAAAACTGAAAAGGGATATTAAATGAGTGGTCAAAACTAGAGGCATCTGACTCAGAAGATTCGGGGAACGTGGAAATCCCGGAATTTAATGACTTTGAAAGGAAGACTTTTGACTTGTGCAGTTTCGGTCAGAGTCAAGTTTGTGAAAAGATTTTTTTTACAGAAAAGAATTGAGCATTTCACCTTCTGGCTTAGCACTTCTCTCTGTGTGTTGAGAAAAGGAGTGGTTTCCATAGTGTAGCGGTTATCATGTGCGATTCAAACGGGAACAGGCGGAAACACTATTTTAGAGAATATTTTTGCTGTGAAATATATAAATTTACTAAATGTATCTCCAGGGTCCTTGCCACATCACCAATCAAGAAATTGAACCTGTCTCATGAAATACAGAGTGTGCAAAATCATATATGGGATAAAACTGCATCAATGATTAAAGTTTCCCAAATAATTAAATTTTAGTTATTGAAGTATCAGCTCTCACTCAGTGACCATATTAGCATTTTGTTCATTGTGATAAACAACCGTGTCGGTTAATGAACGGTGATTAATCTTTCTTTTCCGCAGATCTTAATTAATTGCATGTAAAGATTTTAAAGATTGTGACATGTAAAGTCTCATTCCGCATCCGGGCTCCCTCTGCGAGCGCCGAACCACTAAACGACCAGGTAACACACTAAAGAGTTGAACATAATTACTGACATTTCTTATCATTATTCTTTGTTTTTCTGCAGTTCGTCCTTTTTAGTTCCTCACTGCCGATATTCCTGTGATCGAACGTGAACTAAATGCAATGTCGCGCAATCTCGGCCTCAGTTAATACAGCAGATCTAAGCCGAATTTCAGACGCGGAAACAACTCAATAATTATTCACTGTTCCCCAGTTCCAGAGCTCGGAGGATTATTGTCCATTGCTGGGATGCATGATACCTCGGACAGGGGCCAAACATCCCGATACACCGAGCACAAGTGCAGGTAAATCCCGGGGTAAATGCTACTCCGATCACTGTGCCTGCCAGTAAAATGGAGCAATCGCCGTGTCTGAATCTAATCGGTCAAAGCTGCAATCTTTTCTGTAGCTGTAGTTTCGAATCCCACGTCTGACATTTCTCATTTTTACTTACGACCTCATTTGTTTTCACATAACTGCGAAGTACTTTGGGATATCCAAGTAAATTAATAACATTAAATCACTTGCATTAAAAATTATTTCCCGAACCCAGAATCATACCCGGTTTGCAATAGTGATCGGAACGTTATTGTGAATCATTAAAGATGCAGTGTAAAAATGTAAATCTACTAATTTAAGAGCACGGATACAATTTGTTTCGATGCAAACGAAGGGGATTCAAAATGACATTAAATGCACGAGGAAGCGCCCGCGGCGAGACAGATCAAACTTCTCATTAAGTTAGTGCTGCGAAGTTAACGCTGAGATAAAGCTGGCGACAATGAACGCGTGAGATACAAAGGATGAGCTCACAAGTATCAGCGGCAGAGGATTCTGGTCAACATCAACCTGCTACGTTCTTATTTAACAGAGGAAGAAGAGGAATGAACGGGAGTCAGATGTCACAAAATTAATGAAAGGAACAAATACAAGTAACACTTACTTCAAACTCTTTTCACTGTAAAGTTCTTTAAGTTAATTTGAAATCTTTCTGCGTTGAATCTGCAAATGAACACCATGGAGCTTTATCTTCACGACTGATTATACTTTCTACGCATGGTACAAATGAAAGGTTCTGTTAAATTTGACAAAATTTGCCCCAGATTTTTGTGGTCAACAGCAATGAACATTTTGAACCAGACTCCTACTAGATATATTTTATTAATATTAGTTGATGGGAACTGGGCATCGTTGGGAATTTCGGCCTTTATTGTCCTTGCCTAAGTGTCCTCAAGAAGATGGTGGTGAGAAGCCTGCTTGAACCAATGATGTCCGTGGGGTGAACGTATCCCGCAATGCAGTTAGGGAGAGGTTTCCAAGATTTTGACAATGAAGCAATGGCGATATACTTCCAAGTCAGGATGGTGTGTGATTTGGAGGGGAACAAGCAGCTGGTGGCATTCCCATGTCTTTCTACGTTGTTGAGGTCGCAGGTTTGGTAGGTCCTGCCGAAGAAGACTTAATGCAGTGCACGTTTTAGATGGTGCACTCTGCAGCCGTGGTACGCCGTTGATGGAGGGAGTGTATGTATAAGGTGGTGGATGGCGTTCCAATCAAGCAGGCTTAATTTTCCTGGATGGTGTCAAGCTTTCTGTTGTCACAGCTGCACTCATCCAGGCAAGTGGAGACTCTCCATCACAATCATGACGTGTGACTTGTAGATGGTGGAAAGGCTGCAGAATACCCAACCTCCAAGCACAAAGCAGAACACGGTTGAGTGCTCTTGCAAACATGCACAAGACTTGGCTGTACGTAATGCAATTCTGTGTAGGTTTAATTGTTCATACTGCAGTGTGGGCTGACCCGTGCTACCCCTGGTTCCTCGCCTTTTCTGAGCACCAAACTCACGCTTCTCCTTTGCCCCGGTCACTTCCCTCTACAAACTCTTGCCGCTCCTTCGCTCCACCTGCAGTGAATGCCCAAACTGAAATCAGTGACCTGTCTTCGCAGTCCCCGCCCCCTGCATAAACACGCCATGCCCCCTGCAGTGATATACCACCGCACGCTACTCCCACAAACTGTCCTGGCCTGGGCCCCGCACTTTTGCAGCGCACTAGGTCCGTGCAGCAGAGCTGGTCTCCAGTCGTTTTTGCTAATCCTTGCCACTGGAACAAGACCTAGCTCTGAGAAGCCCGTGTGGTGGCTGCTGTGCAACGCCCACCACACGTTAAATAAATCCACGCACAGGCATCTTCCATCGTTCAAGATGTAGTTCGGGATCTGGAATATTATTTCGGATCAGGAACAATGAAACACGTGTTAACTCATCCTTTTCTGGCGTGGAAGCAAGTCATCCTTGCTTCGAGGGGCTGCCAATGATGACGATGATGATGAGGTTTAATTGTTGTATGCGTAATAACTCGGACATTTAATGTTGCGGACCCTATCACAGCAGTACATGTTTTTCAGATCTGCTTGGAGCGCCGTTCCTTTCAACGCATCGCTCACAGGGACATTCGATTCACCTTTTATTTCTCTGACCTTAGTAAAATTTCAAAGATTGAAAGTGACACACATCAACCCGAAACCTCGTCACTGCCATGCTAACCACAACACCGCGCCTGCACTCAGCTCCTCTGAGATGGAAGTCCAGTTGCTGTTTCAAGCTCGAATGTAGTTGCAAACAGATCTCATTCAAGGAAAGTCCAAGTCAATGAGGCGCCTTATTATTTGCATCGAACTCGTTCGCAGAGAGTTGAGATTAGTATGGGGTGATTTGTGCACATCTTCCAACCACATGACAACATTTGAATGTTAGTTCAATAGCTGTAAAGCGCTTTGGGGCATCATGAATTCCTAAATTGCTCTGCAGAAATGCAAATCTTTCTTTGCAATAGTTAAAAATGCTTGTTCAAAATACGCGGCCAAGATGAGTGTTCGTTCTGGATTTTAACCCGGGGCATCACGATAAATTCAACCGACAAAGCTAAAGCAAGAATCAAACAACAAGACCAACGATCCTACTATTTGAGCAATGTGGACTAAAGAGTAAACATTTTAAAAGGTTTTTGTGTGTTTTGATATTCTTGACAGGAGGAAAACTTTCGACCGATTCAGTGACTTTGCTTTTCATAGATACATAGAACATCGGTGCAGGAGCAGGCCATTGTCCCCTTCAAGCCTGCAGCAGCATGCAATATGATTATGGCCAAGCATGCAACTTCAGTACACCACTCCCACCGTCTCTCCATACTCGCTGATCCCTTTAGCCGTAAGGGCTACATCTAACTCCCTTTTGAATACATCCAACGAACTGGACTCAACAACTTTCTGTGGTAGAGAATTCCACAGATTCAAAATTCTCTGGGTGAAAATGTTTCTCCTCATCTGGATCCGATATGGATTACCCCTTATCTTTTTACTGTGACACCAGCTTCTCGACTTCCCCAACATCTGCAACATTATTTCTGCATCTAACATGTGGAATCCCGTCAGAATGATATATGCTTACATGAGATCCCCTCTCATTCTTCAAAATTCCAGAGAATATTAGCCAAGTCGATCCCGTCTTTCTTCATATGTCAGTCCTGCCAACCAGGGAATCATTGTGGTGAACCTTCTCTGCTCTCCCTCAATAGCAAGAATGTCTTCCTCCGATTAGGAGACTAAAACTGCCACACAATAATCAAGGTGAGGGTCTCACCAGGGCCCTGTACAACTGGAGCAAGACCGCCCTGCTCCGATACTCAGTCGTCTCGCTATGAAGGGCAACATGCCATTTGCTATCTTAACTGCCGGCCATACCTGCAAGCTTACTTTCAATCACTGGTGAACAAAGACACCCAGGTCTCGTTGCACCTCCCCTTCTACTAATCTGTCACGATTCAGATAATATTCTGCCTTCCTTTTTTTGCAACCAAAGTGGATAACCTCACGTTGATCCACATTGTATGGCATCTGCCATGCATTTGACCGCTCACAAATTCTTTCCAATTCACCCTGCAGCCTTTTAGCATCCTCCTCACAGCTCACACTGCCAATCAGCTTAGTGTCATCTGCAACGTTGGAGTTATTACATTCAATTCCTTAGTCTAATTCATTGATATGTATTGAAAAGAGCTGGTTTTGCAGGACTGAAACTTACAATATCCTACTCGTCGCTGCTTGTCATTCTGAAAAGAACCGTTTATTCCCACTCTTTCCGTGTTCTCTGCCAACCAGTTCTCTATCCACGTCAATACATTAACCCAATCCACTGTGCCTTAATTTTGCACACGAATCTCTTGTGTGGGACCTTGTCAAAAGCCTTTTGAAATTATAAATACACCACATCCTATGGTTCTCCCTTATCCATTCTACTGTTAAATCCTCAAAAAATTCGAGAAAATTTGTCATGCATGACTCCCCTTTCATAAATCCATGTGGACTTAGACCGATCCTGTCACTGCTTTCCAATTGCATTGCACTCGACCTGTCTTCTGAAGTGCCACATGGTCCCACTCCTGCATTCAATGAGCTGTTTGGATGGTAGTCTATCCAGGTTGTGCATGGTCACCCCGAGCACAGCAGACGAGTTCTGGGCAGAATCAGTATTTCCCCCCTTCCTTCTTCCTCTTCTCTACATCACTTTGCTTTTATTTTAATATTTATTCCAACTGTCTCAGTTTCTAATGTTTATAAGGGAACAAAGTATTAAATACACATCACTGTAGAGCAGCTTCGCACACTCAAAGTGAGTTCAAATCAGCTCGTCATTGATATTCAGTTTCAGGTATAAATATATATATTAATATTGAAACAATTATCGTTGGCTACTCCCTCGTGGTCCAGCTCACTAACGCGGTTTCGATTCTCAATCAGATCATCACATAAAAATAATTGAGTTCTTTCAGACTTTTAATAATTGCTTTTATCGCGGTGAATAAACCCCAATATTTGCTGTTACAATCCGAGCTTACACTCTCAGCTGCTTCTCCTTCCATTTCAGGGACACTTGTTCCAGGATTAATTTTATAAACGGTGTGAGTTCGCTGAACACAGTGAGAAGGCAGGAGTCTCTGTGGACCCACTGCAAAAATGTGGATGCTAACGGTGGGTGGAAGAGATGTGTGATCTGTGGCATTGCTGTAAATGACACCGGAGGAAGATTGAGATATTTTAGAGCTAGCGAAAGCTAGTATGTACAGAAGTAGATGGATTGAGCAAACGAACGCATAGCTGGAGAGATGGCGCAGGAAGGAGGGCTTTAACTTGCTGAGGCATTGGGAATGCTTCTTGGAGATGTGGAACTTCTACAAGAGGTACGGGTTTCATCTCAACAGATGTGGCACCAATGTCCTCGCGGGGGTTGTGGATGGGGACCGAGTGTTTAAACTAGCTTCGCAGTAAGATCTAAACCTGAGGTTACTTTCAGTCGGGAAGGAAGTAAAGCTGCAATTGGAAAGCATAAAATGTAGGAAATTATTTTGAAGGAGAGAGGATAAAATGGCAAGAAATTAGTTAACAATGAGGATTGGCCCACTAAATAGCATATCATTCAATATAAGATGGAGAGAAAATGAAGCAGATGGGCGGGCTGAGAGCACAGTTAGACACTTGGGAGTATGATATTATAGCAATTACAGAGACATGGCTGAAAAAGGGGTAGGAATGGCAGCTCAACATTCCAGGTTAAAGGATTTTAGCCGGGAATATGTGAAGGGTAAATACGTAGGCGGGTCAGGATTTTCATTAAATAAACTATTCCAGCTGTGAGGAGGAATGATATCTTTGAGTGATCATCAACCGAAGCAATATGGGTCGAATTGAAAAACAAAAAGGGGCGATCGCACTGCTGGCAGAGTTCGAAAGATCCTCAGACAGTGAGAAGAGCAAATATCTAGACATATTCCTGAGAAGTTACGAAAACTATAGGGCAGTAATAATAGGGCATTTCAATTACCCTAATATTAACTGGGATAAAGTTAATTTGAAGGTATAGACGGTGTGTAATTCCAAAAATGCATTCAGGAAAATATTTTTAGCCACTATGACGCGAAGCCAACAATGGAATGTGCGGTTTCGCATTTAGTTTTAGGGAATAAATTGGAAGGTCTATCAGTTGGAGATCATGTAGCTACCAGTGACCAAAATGCAATTAGACTTAAGGAAGTTCTGGAAAAGGAGAAGGTAAGACCAGGAATAAGTGTTATACTTTTGAGAAAATTCAATTTTGCTCTGAACATAAGAAATACGACAAGGTGTAGGCTATTTGGCCACTTAATCTGCTCTACCGATCAATACGATCATGGCTGATCAATTAATGGACTCAGTTCCGCTTCTCTACCCGCTCCCTATAATGCTTCACTCCTTATAGCTGAAAAATCTTCTATTTCCGACTTTTATATATTCAATGACCCAACGTGACAGCTCTCTGGGGCGTAGAATTCCACAGATTTCCATCCATCTGATAGAAGAAAGTTCTCCTCATCTCCGTTTTAAGTGGGTGGCCACTTATTCGAAGACGATGTCCCCTTGTTTTAGTTTTCCCTCTGAGTCGAAATATCGTCTTTGCATCCACATAGTGGAGCTTCCTCATTATCTTTTAATTTTCAATGAGTTCACCTCTCATTCTTCTAAAATCCTATGTTTAAAGGCCCAGCCATTTCAAACATGGAAACATAGAAACATAGAAAAAAGGTGCAGGTGGAGGCTATTCGGCCCTTCTAGCCTGCACCGCCACTGAATGAGTTCATGGCTGAACATGGAATTTCAGTACCCCATTCCTGCTTTCTCGCCATACCCATTGATCCCCCGAGTAGTAAGGACGTCATCTAACTCCTTTTTGAATATATTTAATGAATTGGCCTCAACAACTTTCTGTGGTAGAGAATTCCACAGGTTCACCACTGTCTGAGTGAAGAGGTTTCTCCTCATCTCGGTCCTAAATGGCTTACTCCTTATCCTTAGACTGTGACCCCTGGTTCTGGACTTCCGCAACATTGGGAGCATTCTTCATGCATCTAACCTGTCTGAACCCATCAGAATTTGAAACGTTTCTATGAGTTCCCCTCTCATTCTTCCGAACTCCAGTGAATACAAGCCCAGTTGATCCAGTCTTTCTTGATAGGTCAGTCCCGCCAGCCCGGGAATCAGCCTGGTGAACCTTCGCTGCACTCCCTCAATAGCAAGAATGTCCTTCTTCAAGTTAGGAGACAAAAACTGTACACAATTCTCCAGGTGTGACATCACCAAGGCCCTGTACAACTGTAGCAACACCTCCCTGGCCCTTTATCAAATCCCCTCGCTATGAAGGCCAACATGCCATTTGCTTTCTTAACCGCCTGCTGTACCTGCATGACAACCTTCAATGACTGATGTACCTTGACACCCAGGTCTCTTTGCACTTCCCCTTTTCCTAATCTGTCACCATTCAGATAATAGGCTGCCTCTCTGTTTTTACCACCAAAGTGGATAAACTCACATTTATCCACATTCATCTATCTACATAAGTGAATCTCCTCATTTCCGGGATGAACCTGCTGCATCTTCGATGAACAGCCTCCACTGCAAGTAAGTCCTTCCTTAAATAAGGAGACCAAACTGCATGCAGAATTCCAGGTGTGCCGCGCCCGCCTCCCACCCCCGCCCCCTCAATAACCTGCACAGTTGAAACAGGACTTCTCTGCTTTTATACTTTATACCCATTGCAGTAAAGGCCAATATTACATTTGCCTTCCTGATCAGGTGCTGCACCTGCATACTAACGTTTTTCTGTTTGATGCACAAGGACCCCAATCTCTCACTGTACTTCAGCACTTTGCAATGGTCTTCCTTTTCAAATATTGTTTGCTTTTATATTTTTTCTGTCAAAGTGGATGAGCTCACATTTTCCCATATGATACTCCACTGCCAAGTTCTTGACAACTAAATTAGTCGGCCTATCTAGCTTTGCAGATTTTTGTGGCCTCCTCACAATTTGTTTTCCCATCCATCTTCGCATTATCAGCAAAATTGGCTACATTATACTCGATCCCTTCATCCAAGACATTAAAAAAGATTGTAAATAGTTGTGTACCCAGCATAGATTACAGCAGCAACCCACTAGTCACTGTTTGCCAACCGCAAAGTGACCCATTTAACACCATACGTTGTTTTCTGTTCGTTAGCCTATCCACTGTCCATACTAATATATTCCCGTATCCCCGTGAACACTTATCCCTGAGTTTTTGATCTGTTGTCTTATAACCAATAAGTGTAAAATTAATCTGATATATGCTCGGATCTCCATGGCTGTCCATATTTCCCAGCAATGTGTAGGATCTTCTGTATTTTGAATTTATTCAGCGAGAGCTATGTTCCCTTGATCCAACATTTCGTAATGACGTTGGAATTCATTCAATGTTTTCAACAATTCTCTTAATAGCACATGTAGCTCAGTGATGCTGTTCACAAAGTTAGCGACACAATCTTCCAGTTTTACATTATATTGCATTTTACTTTTAAGCACTGTTGCTGAGTTGTGGGAACGGCACGGAGGGTTGTTCTCACTATGAGTGATGTTTCAGTAAACGTAATGCAACAAAGAAACATAGAAACATGGAAACTGGATGCAGGAGTAGGCCATTTTTTCGTTCGAACCAGCACCACCATTTAATAAGAAAATGGCTCATCATTCCCTCAGTACTGCTTTCCTGTTTGCTCGCCATACCCCTTGAACCCATTAGCCGCAAGGGCCATATATCTCTCTTGAATATATCCAATGAATTTGCATCAACAACTCACTACAGTAGGGAGTTCAACAGGATAACAACTTTCTGAGTGAAGAAGTTTCTCCTCATCGCAGTCCAAAATGGCTTAACCCTCATCCTTACACTTTTTCCCCTAGGTCTGGATTTCCCCGACTTTGGAAACATTCTACCTGCATTTAACCTGTCAGCAGATAGTTGTTAACGGATATGATGTTCTTGGCATCAGGGAGACATGGCTCCAGGGTGACCAAGGCTGGGACTCAACAATCAGGGACATTCAACATTCAAGAAGGATAGACAGAATGGAAAAAAGAGGTGGGGTGGCATTGCTGCTTAAAGAGGAAATTAGCACAATAGTAAAGAAAGACATTAGCTTGGTTGAAGTGGAATTGGTATGGCTGGAGCTACGGAATAGCAAAGGGCATAAAACGATAGTGGGCGTTGTACACAGACCACCAAACAGTCGTAGTCAGTTTGGGGACAGCATCAAACAAGACATTAGTGATGCGTGCAATAAAGGTACAGACTTTACCATGGGCGACTTTAATCTACATATTGACTGGGCTAACCAAGTTGGTGGCAATGCGGTGGAGGAGGATTTCCTGTCCTGTATTAGGGATGCTTTTCTGTACCAATATGTCGAGGAACCAACTATAGGCCTGGCAATCCTAGACTGGGTGATGTGCAACGAGAAAGGAATATTTAGCAATCTTATTGTGCGCGGCCCATTGGGGATGAGTGACCATAATATGGTACAATTCGTTATTAAGATGGAGAGTGACACTGTTAAATCGGACACGAGGGTACTGTACTTAAGGAAAGGTAACTTCGATGGTATGAGACGTGAATTGGCTAGAATAGTCTATCGAATAATAATTTAAAGGTTGACGGTGGATAGGCAATTGCAAACATTTAAAGATCACATGCATGAAATTCAACAATTGTATATCTCTGTCGAGAGTAAAAGTAAAACGTGAAAGTTTGCTCAACCGTGGCTATCAAGGGAAATTAAGGATAGTGTTAAATGCAAGGAAGAGGGAAACATACCGTCCTGAATAAGCAGCAAACCTGAGGACAGGGAGAATTCTATAATTCAACAGAGGAGGGCAAAGGGTTTAATTAGGAGAGGACAAGTAGAGTGTAACAGGAAGCTGTTGGGGAGGAGTTAAGCGAATATGGCAGGGGGATGGGAACCAATGCAGGGAGACAGAGGGAAACAAAAAGGAGACAAAAGCAAAAGACAGAAAGGAGATGAGTAAAAGTGGAGGGCAGAGAAACCCAAGGTAAAAAAAAGGGCCACAGAATACAAAGGGGCTGCAGGAGGGGTCAAAACTAAAAATCACGTTTTAAAAACTAGGATTAAAACATTCTACCTAAATGCACACAGCATTCGAAATAAAGTAAATGAGTTGACGGCACAAATCATTACAGATGGGTATGATTTGGTGGCCATTACAGAAACATGGTGGTAGGGTGGCCAAGACTGGGAATTAAACATACAGGGGTATCTGACGATTCGTAAAGATAGACGAAACGGGAAAGGAGGTGTGGTAGCTCTCTTAATAAAGGATGATATCAGGGCATTTGTGAGAGACGATATTGGCTCCAATGAACAAAATGTTGAATCATTGTGGGTGGAGATTAGAGATAGTAAGGGGAAAAAGTCACTGGTGGGCGTAGTTTATAGGCCCCTAAATAATAACGTCATGGTAGGGCGGGCAATAATCATGGGAATAATGGAGGCATGTGAAAAAGGAACGGCTGTAGTCATGGGGGAATTTAACCTACATATCGATTGGTCATTACAAATCGCACGGGGTAGCGTGGAGGAGGAATTCATATAATGCATAAGGGGTTGTTTCTTAGAACAGTGTGTAACAGAACGTACAAGGGAGCAAGCTATCTTACATCTCGTACTGTGTAATGAGATAGGAAAAATAACCGATCTCCTAGTAAAAAGAATCTCTCGGAATGAGTGATCACAGTGTGGTTGAATTTGTAATACAGATTGAGGGTGAGGATGTTGGATCAGAAACGAGCGTACTACGCTTAAACAAAGGTGACTACAGTGGGAGGAGGGCAGAGTTGTCTAAATTAGACTGGAAACACAGACGAAACGGTGGCACAATTGAGGGACAGTGGAGGACTTTTAAGGAGCTCTTTCATAGTGCTCAAGAAAAATATATTCCAGCGAAAAAGGGCGGCAAGAGAAGGGATAACCAACCTTGGATAACCAAGGATATAAACGTGAGTATCAAATCAAAGACCAATGCGTATAATGTGGCCACGGTTAAGGGGGAAACTAGAGGATTGGGAACATTTTAAAGAAGAGCAAAGAATGACTAAAAAAGCAATAAAGAAAGGAAAAATAGATTTCGAAGGTAAACTTGCGCAAAACATAAAAACGGATAGTAAAAGCTTTTGCAGATATATAAAACGGAATAGATTCACAAAAGTAAATGTTGGTCCCTTAGAAGATGAGAAGGGGGATTTAATAATGGGAAATATCGAAATAGCTGAGACCTTAAACAATTATTTTGCTTCGATCTTCACAGTGGAAGACACAAAAACCATGCCAAAAATTGCTGGTCACGGGAATGTGGGAAAGGAGGACCTTTAGAAAATCAGTATCACTAGTGGGGTAGTGCTGGACAGGCTAATGGGACTCAAGATAGACAAGTCCCCTGGTCCTGATGAAATGCATCCCAGGGTGTTAAAAGAGATGTCGGAAGTAATAGCAGATGCATTAGTTATAATCTACCAAAATTCTCTGGACTCAGAGGAAGTACCAGCGGATTGGAAAGCAGCTAATGTAAGGCCTCTCTTTAAAAAAGGGGGCAGACAAAAGGCAGGTAACTATAGGCCGATTAGTTTAACATCTGTAGTGGGGAAAATGCTTGAAACTATCATTAAGGAAGAAATAGCGGGACATCGAGCTAGGAATAGCGCAATCTACCAGACGCAGCATGGATTCATGAGGGGGAAATCATGTTTAACTAATTTAGTAGAATTCTTTGAGGATATAACGAGAATGGTGGATAGAGGTGTACCGATGGATGTGGTGTATTTAGATTTCCAAAAGGCATTCGATAAGCTGCCACAGAAAAGGTTAATGCAGAAGATAGAGATAAGTGGAGTCATGGGAAATGTATTAGCATTGATCGAGAATTGGCTGGCTAACAAAAAGCAGAGAGTCACGATAGATGGGTCCTTTTCGGGTTGGAAATATCTGGTTAGTGGTGTGCCACAGGGATCGGTGCTGCGACCACAACTGTTTACAATATACATAGATGACGTGGAAGAGGGGACAGAGCGTAGTGTAACAAAATTTGCAGATGGCACAAAGATTAGTGGGAAAGCGGGTTGTGTGGAGGGTACAGAGAGGCTGCATAGCGATTTGGATATGTTAAGCGAATGGGCGAAGGTTTGGCAGATGGAAAACAATGTCGGAAAGTGTGAGGTCATCCACCTTGGGACAAAAACAGTAAAAGGGAATATTATTTGAATGGGAAGAAATTACAGCATGCTGAGATGCAGAGGGACCTGGGGGTGCTTGTACATGAATCACAAAAAGTTAGTTTGCAGGTGCAGCAGGTAATCAGGAAGGCGAATGGAATGTTGGCCTTCATTGCGAGAGAGATGGAGTACAAAAGCAGGGAGGACCTGCTGCAACTATATAGGTTATTGGTAATTCCGCACCTGGAATACTGCGTGCAGTTTTGGTAACCTTACTTAAGGAAGGATATACTGGCTTTGGAGGGGGTACAGAGACGATTTACTAGGCTGATTCCGTAGATGAGGGAGTTACCTTATGATGATAGATTGAGTAGACTGGGTCTTTACTCGTTGGATTTCAGAAGGATGAAGGGTGATCTTATAGAAACATTTATTATCATGAAAGGGATAGACAAAATGGAGCAGAGAGATTGTTGCCACTGGTAGGAGTGGCTAGAACGAGGGGACACAGCCTCAAAACACGGGGGAGCCAATTTAAAACCGAGTTGAGAAGGAATTTCTTCTCCTAGAGTGTTGTGAATCTGTGGAATTCTCTGCCCAAGGAAGCAGTTGAGGCTAGCTCATTGAATGTATTCAAGTCACAGATAGATAGATTTTTAACCAATAAGGGAATGAAGGGTTACGGGTAGAGGGCGGATAAGTGGAGCTGATTCCATGGCCAGATCAGCCATGATCTTATTGAATGGCGGAGCAGGCTCGAGGGGTTAGATGGCCTACTCCTGTTCCTAATTCTTATGTTCTTATGTTCTTATGTTGCTGGGAACATAAAAACTGACTGCAAAATCTTATTTCGATAAGTGAAGATAAAAAAATTAGGTGAAGGCAAACATAGTTTCATTGCAGTCAGATTCAGGTGAATTTACAATGGGGAACAATGAAATGGCGGACCTGTTGAACAAATACTTTTTTTCTCTCTTCATGAAGAAAGACTCAAATAACCTTCCGGAATTACCAGGTAACCAAGAGTCTAGTTACAAGGAGGAACTGAATGAAACGCTTATTTGGCAAAAAATTGTGTTCAGGAAATTGATGAAACTTAAGGCCAATAATCTCCGGGACCTTATAGCCTGCTTACCAGAATAATTAGTGAAGTTGCACTGGAAATAGTGGATGCATTCATGATCATTATCCAACAAGTCTATCGAATCGTGATCAGTTCCTATGGATTGGAGTGCAGCTAATGTAACAACACATTTTAAGAAAGAAGGGAGAGAGAAAACGGGTAATTATTAGACTGGTTAGCCTGACATTAATAGTGGGGAAAATGTTGGAATCAATATTAAATATGAAATAGCAGCGCATTTGGAAAGCAGCGACATGATCGGCCCAAGTCAGCATGGATGTATGAAAGGGAAATCATGCTTGACAAATCTTCAACAATTTTCTGAGGATGTAACTTGTCGAGTGGACAAGGAAGAACTTGTGGACCTGGTGTATTTGGACATTAAAAAGTGTTTTGACAAGGTCCCACACAAGAGACTCGTGTGCAAAATTAAAGCACATGGTTTTGTGGGTAATATACCGACATGGATAGAGAACTGGTTGGTAGACTGCAAGCAGAGAGTCGGGAAAAACGGTTCACTTTCAGAATGGCAGGCAGTGACTAGTGTGCCGTCGCTGGACTCTGTGCTGGGACGCCAGCTATTTACAAGATACATTCATGATTTAGATTCTGGAATTAAGTGTAATATCTCCAAGTTTGCAGATGAAACTAAGCTGGGTGGCGGGCTGAGCTGTGACAAGGACGCTAAGAGGCTGCAGGTTGACTTGGACAGGTTAGTTGAGTGGGCAAACGCATGGCAGATGCAGTATAATGCGGATAAATATGAGGTTATCCACTTCGGTGAGAACAACAGGAAGGCAGAATATTATGCGAATGGCGGCAGATTAGGAAAAGGGGAGGTGCAACCCGACCTTTGTTTCTTGGCACATCAGCCATTGAAAGTTGGCATCCAGATGCAACAGGTGGTGAAGAAGGCAAATGCTATGTTGACCTTCATAGCTGGGCGATTTACATAATGGAGCAGGGGGGGCTTACTGTAGTTGTACAGGATCTTAATGTGGCCTCACATGGAATATTGTGTTCAGTTTTATTTTCAGTAGTTTCCAGGATATTTGTACATTTAAGCCGTCCGTCATGATAATTGTCATGTATGTTAATATATGTAATGTAACACTAGATCACTGAATGTACTTTCACACTTTATACTCCATACCTGTACCACGAGAAGGTGCTACTGGTGGAGACCTAAGCGCCACCTGCACACTGCAGGTAAGCAAGTATAAAAGGCAGCTCACCTCATTGAGTCCTCACTCAAGGATCTGCAATAAACGCACTATGGTCACTACAATTCAAGTGCAATACCCTTACCTCGTGGAGGCGTTATTAGAGTGCTTGCATACACTTCAACTGGCGACGAGGTTACGAATTTCCACGCACAACATGTCTAACCTAAGTAACTTCCAACAATTCGCTGATGGGGAAATTTGGGATGCATTTGTGGCAAGCCTCGAGCACTTTTAAATCGCGAACGACCTGCCTGGAGACACACGGACCTCGCTGGCTGATAAGCGCAGAGCAATCCTCCTCTGCAGTTTTGGGCCCAGTGTCGAGGGCCTGGTCAGTGACCAGCTAGCTCCAGCGAAGACGACAACCTAGACTTATGCGGAGCTCGGAAATATAATACAAGTACAGCTCAAACCTAAAGAGAGCATCCACACAGCCAACCACCGGTTCTACAACCACCAGCGGCCAGAAGGCCAAGAAATTGCTAAATATGCTGCAGACCTGAGAAGATTGGCAACGATGGCCTCCATCATTAGCTGCTCTCTGCGGACACTACGGTCACACTGCTGGAGGCAATCAAAGTGAGCCAGGCATTCATTATATCAGTCTGCGACTGGAAGCGGATGAAGACTCACCCCCAGTATTCTAACACGACGAGTACACTGAACCGAATGGTTCAGAGGCAAGGCTGCTGCCAAGAGTCCCGCAACCCTGCGTCCGCCACATGGGGGCAACCGACTAACCCCGTGCTGGCGCTGTGGAGGAAACCGCAGGGCCCACCAGTGCCACCAGTGCCAAAGACTATACTTGCAAAGGCTGCAAAACTATAGTTCATCTCGAGCGAATGTGTAGAAGAAAATTTACTTACCGTGACGCTGATGTGTTGGCTGATCAGCCGGGTTCCAGCGCTGATGAAGACAAATTGGCTCAGCCCCTTAAAGGGCTGTGCAGAGTTTATATCTTCTCACCGAGAGGTCTCCTTAGAAAATTGAAGTCGAAGTCAACGGTGTTCCAGTCTCGACGGGGATCAATACAGCGGCGAACCAGTCGCTGATGAATACACTGCCTTTGAGTAACTCTGGGACAATCCCGCCAAACGACACAAAAGCTTCCCAATCCAAACGAAGCTGCTCCCTTAAACAAAAAACAACACCCCAGGCGTGGGCAACATGGATGTTTTGGTGTCGTATTGCGGCGTGATGCACAAGCTTTCTTTGTGGATCGTTGAAGATGATGGTCCAACGGTGTTGGAAGATGATGCATGTGTCAAATCTAAATCTGTTGGAGCGGCGAAAGGCTCCAGGCCCTTCCGATTGCCGTGCTACGTGGCCCCAAACTGGGATCAATCACAGCACCTGGAAATCCTACCGTCCAGCACGACTGCATTGCGATGACACTAACTGCACAATCAAAGTCGAGTTGATTCAACCTGAACGCCCAGAACACACGTTCCGGCTCCAGTGGCAGGACTCTGATGGAACAAGATCAGTGCAGAAGGTAGATTCGCGTCTTCTGTGGCAAAACGTGGGGAGAAAAGGATCACCGCTGCCTACCACGTGCAGAGAAAGTAGATGGCGCCCGCACCGCGAGGTGAAGCACCATAAAACAAGATCGCCATGACCAGCGCAAGAGGGGCAGTGTTGACGGAGCAACACGTGATGCCGAGCAGTGAACCAGATTGGGGTAAAGCTTGCAAGGCCCTCTTAAACGAGACAGGCAACCCATAGCAAATAAAAGGACAGTGGACATTTGGTACTGCGATGCAGGTGACACTCATGATGAAGGTGTATTTAACGAATGCAAGTATATAAATATACTGTTGGACACTGATGCAGGTAAATGTAATGAGAAAAATGGAAGTAACAAAGGCAGGTATCCAATTGTATCCTTGCACACAGATACTTATAGTACACAGGAAAGTGTTGTAATGGACAAATGTGAAAGTGTAACAAAATAACAATGTCTACTCATCTGGTTGTGGTCGGAACCAATGTATCATGAATGCTAATGATAAAATGAGAAACTATGCTGGGTTATACAAGTATGTCGATAATGCCAAAGGCAATCCCCCGTGGTAAACACCCAGGTCCAGAGGCTTCACGATCATGTAGCCTGCTCCTCCAGGACCAATGTGATGCCGCAGCGATGGTGTACACACACACACATTGGGAGCATACCCATCGCAGGGCCAGCGATCTATGGACGGCACAGCTTCCACCACTGTCAACCTGCCCAAGGTCGGCCCTACACACCCGGCCACCAGGGCCACACCGGGAGTAAGACGCCAGTAACCTATTCGCTGTAATTTTGTTGCTCAACGCTCTAACAGTCAGACACGTTTTAGTGGCCAGTCGAGTCCGAAAGGGACTGAGGGGTGAGTGCAAGGGGGAGAATGGCAGTGACCCAGAGATGGAGAGCAGGAGGAATTCTGTGATTTTACTCTTCACCATATCCGGCAGCTTCATACTGCTGTGGCTGGTATATGTTACAGAATTCTTATATTATATCATTGCAGGAATAAATCCCATGATTACAATGTTTCTTTATCTACCTATCGACAAGTCGGATATATTCTACAGAATTTAAGTTGCTGCACAAACACATTTATTTACGGGGTGACTCAGACCAAGTTCAGAGAGCAGTTGAAGACCGCGGTGAAATATCCGGTTCCCTCAATTATACAATTAATTAATAAACAGAACAACTGAGCGCAGCCAGAGGAGGGTCCCAGTGTTTCCAGTTCAGGAATATAATATCGAGCCCCAGACTTCCATCCACTGAATTATGCCAGGAATGGCTGCTGATCTGATAATACACCCAGCGACGTGTTTAGCTCACGGCACTATATCTGATTGACATTTCTCACCTTGTCTTTCTGGTCAGCAACACGACTTTGTTGCATTGACTTTGTTGCATTCTGTCCCAGCTCTTCTGTAAAGGGTCACTACAGCTATTTAGTGAGGGAATTCATTATAGCTTCCAGCGTGAGAGGCACGTAAAGAGGCAGGTAGGCAAATTGGAGCTGTAGTTCAGAAGATTACGTTAAATAGAATCTACAGCATAGAAAAATACACTTCGGCTGTACGAGTCTGTGTTGATGAGTATGCTCCAGACCAGACTGATCCCATTGAAAATACTTCGTCTCAGCCTCTCATCATATCTTTTATTTAATTTTCTCTCATTTACTCGTCTTGTTTCGCTTTGACAGCATCTGACTTATGTATCTCAACCACTTCCTTTCGTAGGGAATTCCACATTCTAACCACTCTACGAGGAAAGAAATTGTTCTTCATTTCCCTATTGGTGTTATTAGTGATTATCTGGCATTTATGGCTCCACAGATTTGGATGCTCCCACGAGTATAAACTTTTCTCTCCCAATCGACCTGCTCCAAAACAATCTTAATTTACAAGACTTCTATCAGGTATCCTCTATGTTCTCTGTCTTCTAAAGGAACCAAGCACAACCTTTTCAATCGTTCCTGATAACTGTTATCTTTCAGTTCTGGTGCCGTCCAACCAACATTTTGTGACTGTACCAGTGGCCCCCGTCACCATCTCCACTGCCCTAACCACCGGCTCCATCCCTCTCCCTGTCACCAGTCTAAGGCTGACCCAGCCGTTAGCAACCTTGGTGTCTTATTTGAGCAGGAGATGGTCTTCCAACACCATATCCCCTCCATTACCAGGATGGCATCTTTGTGCCTCTGTTACATCGCCTGACTCAGTTCATTTGCTGCTGAAACCTTCATCCGTGCAATTAATTGCTCTATATAAAACTCCTCCAAAGCTCTCCTGGGGGCTTCCAATCTCACACCATCCATATGCTTGAGCTCATCCAAAACATTGCTGCCTGTGTGCTATCTTGCGCGTTATCGCAATACACTTGTGCTCGCTGACCTACATTGGCTCCCTGTCCAACAGCCTCAATTTTAAAATGATCATTTTTCATTTCAAGTCACTTCACGGCCTCTGTAACCTGCAGCAGCACTTAGACCTCCCGAGATCTCTGTGCTGCTCCAAATCTGGCAGATTGCACATCCCCGATTTAAACTGCTCCACCAATGGCAGCCAGGCTTTCAGCTTCCTGGGTCCCAAGCTCTGGGATTCTCTCCCTAACACTCTCCTCCTCTAACTCTCCTCCTCCTTCAGCTTCCTGGGTCCTAAGTTCTGGGATTCTCTCCCTAACCCTCTTTACCTCTAACTCTCCTCCTCCTTCAGCTTCCTGGGTCCCAAGTTCTGGGATTCTCTCCCTAACCCTCTCCACCTCTAACTCTCCTCCTCCTTCAGGTACCTGGCTCCCAAGCTCTGGGATTCTCTTCCTAAACCTCTATTCCTCGCTAACTCTCCTCCTCCTTTAAGATTCCCCTTAAGACAAATATTTGATGAAGGTTATTTGCTAAAACCTCCTTTTGTGCCTCGGTGTCAAGGTGACCTCTATTCCCTGTTGGATTTATTAATGGCTGTCTTCAATCTATGTCCCTGAGATTTGGTCTCTCTCACAAGTGGAAACATCTTTTCTCCCTCTACCCTATCAAAGCCTTTCCTATCCTGCAAGGCATATTCTGACCATCCCTGAGTCTTCTCTTTGTTAAATAAAAGAGCGACGGCCTGTTCAACATTTCCAGATAATATACCCACTCAGTTCTGGTATCATTGCAGGAAATACACTTTGCACCTTCTCCAGAGCCTCGCTGTCATTTTATAATATTTACACCAAGGATCCAAACAAATTTACGTAACTTCAATGTTTTACAAGTCTATCCGTCTAGACATGAAAACAAGCCTGTTCTTTGTTTTTTATGGATTGATGAACCTGCATCGCTACATTTAGTGTACTGTCCCATCCCTCTGTTCCTCATTCCTGTTTAGATAATTATGTTCCAAGGAGAATCTCACCTCAATATTCTTCCTATTAAAACGCACCAACTCACACTCCTCTACATTGATGTATTGTGTTCCTAACACAGATGAGACTGCACACAAAGTAGGTTAAAGTAACAGTTACCTCAGTCTTTATTAAGACACTCCAGAGTGAGGAACAGGCCTTAGAGGCCGGCTTGTATACAGTGCTCCCAAGGGATGCTGCGATCCCTTGCGACTTCAGGGGATGCGCTACCTGCTGGTGGAACATGGGAGTGCATGCTTTACAGATACACAACAGATATTCGTTTGCCAATTACACGCCCAGTTTGCAAGTTTATTATTGTATTGAATGTTTTTGCCGCTTAGCTCCTCAGTGTTAACGACACACGTCCATTGTGAAATGTCACTCCCGATTCCCCAGTCCGAATTGATTATGTAAATGTTGAACAGGAGTGGTACCAGCATCAAACATCACTTCTCACCTTTGCCAGTTTCGCTGCTTTTGATTTAAATTGGCTTACAAATAAACCCTAATTTACTGTTTCATTTGAATCGCTTTGCTGACTTGTGATACAGTTTTTAATGATTTGTTCACCTGAACCACAAGTTCACTTTACTCTTCTGGCCCATTCAGTTTCTTATTTCCAAAGGGGTAGGTGATTGTAGAACCATAGAATTGTACAGCGCAGAGAGAGTCCATTCGGCAAATCGTGCCAGCTCTGTCTATTTGGTAGAGCTTTCCAATTAATCCCACTCCTCTGCTCTATCCCCTGTATCTTTTTTACTTCAAGTATTTTGGCAAATTCCCTTTTGAAAGTTACGATTGAATCTGCTTCCACCTCCCTTTCAGAAGTTAATTGCAGATCACAACATCTCGCTATTTAAACAACATCTTCCTTCAGTCACTTCTGGTTCTTTTGTCAATCACATTAAATCTGTGTCCTCTGGTTACCGGCCCACTGTCATTGGAAACACTTGCTCCTTTATTACTTTATTGAAACTATTTAGGACTTTGAAGACATCTATTGAATACCTTCTTAGCCTTCTCTGCTCTAAGCACAACATACCCAGCTTCTACAATCTCTCCACCTAACTGAAATCCCCCATCCCTGGAGCAATTCTGGTCAATCTCCCGTAACCATCTCAGCTCAAAGGAGAACAACCCCAGCATCTCCCGTCTCTCCACGTAACTGAAGGACCATATTCAGGGAACCATTCTGGCCAATCTCTCATTAACATAAGAAAATGAGTACATAAGGAATAGTAACAGGAGCAGGCAATTCGGCCCCTCGAGCCTGCTCCAGCATGCAATAATATAATGGATGATCTGATCCTGGACTCAGCTCCACAATCAAGCCCACTTCCCATCACCCCTTATCTCGTTATCGCTCAAGAAACTGCCTATTTCTGTCTTAAGTATATTCAATATCCCAGCCTCCACATCTCTCCGAGAAAGCATTTTGCATTGATTTAGAACCCTCTGAGAGACGAAATTCCTCCTCATCTCAGTTTCAAATGTGCGGCCCCTTATTCTAAGACCATGCCCGCTAGTTCTAGTCTCCCGCATCTGTGGAAACATCCTCTCTGCATCCAACTTGTCAAGCCCCCTCATAATCTTATACGTTTCGATAATATCAACTCGCATTCTTTTGAACTCCAAAGAACAACAGCCAACCTACTCAACCTTTCTTCATAAGTCTACTACCACATCTCCGGAATCAACCTAGTAAACCTTCTCTGAACTTCCTCCAAAGCAATTATAGCCTTTCTTAAATACGGAAACCAAAACTGCACGCATTATTCCAGGTGTGGCTTCACCAATACGTTGCCCAACTGTCGCAAGACTTCCCTGCTTTTATAATCCATCCCCTTTGCAATAAAAGCCAAGATACCATTGGGCTTCCTATGAATATCTGTACCTGCATTCGATCATTTTGTGTTTCATGCACAAGTTCCCCAAGTTCCTGCTGTACTGCAGCACTTTGCAAACTTTCTCCATTAAATATTAACTTGCTCTTTGATTTTTTTCTGCCAAAGTGCACGACCTCACACTTTCCAACATTATACTCCATTTGCCAATTTTTTGCGCACTCACTCAGCCTGTCTATGTCCTTTTGCTTATTTTATGTGTCCACCTCACACGTTGCTTTTTCTTCCACCTTTGTATCGTCAGTGAACTTGGCTACGTTACACTCAGTCCCTTCTTCCAAGTCATTAGTATAGCTTGTAAATAGTTGGGGTCTCAGCAGTGATCCCTGTGGCACCCCACTAGTTACTGATTGCCAACCAAAAAATGAACCATTTATCCTGACTCTCTGTTCTCTTTTAGTTAGCCAATCCTCTATCGATGCTAATATATTACCCCCAACCCCGTGAACTTTTATCTTGTGCAGTAACCTTTTATATGCCTCCTTGTCAAATGTCTTCTGGGATTCGAAATACAACATATCCCTTTATCTACCATGTTCGTTACATCCTCAAAGGACTCCAGCAAATTTGTCAAACATGACTTCCCCTCCATAAATCCATGCTTACTCGGCCTGACCGAATTTTGCTTATCCAAATGTCCTGCTACTGCTTCTTTAATAATGGACTCCAACATTTTCCCAAGCACAGATGTTAGGTTAACTGGTCTATAGTTTCCTGCTTTTTGTTTGCCTTCTTTATTAAATAGGGGCGTTACATTTGCAGTTTTCCAATCTGCTGGGACCTCTCCAGCATCCAGGGAATTTTTGTAAATTCAAACAATGCATCCACAATCCTTGCCACTACTTATCATAAGACCCAAGGATGCAAGCCATCAGGTCCAAGGGGTTTACCTGCCTTTTGTCCCATTATCTTACTGAGAACCACCTCCTTAATGATTTTCATTGTGTTAAGTTCCTCCCCCGCTATAGCCCCATGACTATCCACTGTCGGAATATTGTTTGTATCTTCTACCGTAAAGACTGATAAAAATTAATTGTTCAGAGTTTCTGCCATCTCCATGTTCCCCATTACTAGTTCCCCGGTCTCGTCCTCTCAGGGACCAACATTTACTTTGCCACTTTTTTCATTGATATACCGACAGAAACACTTGACCATCTCTGCTCAAATCAGAACAACACCAGTATTTCCATTCAATCCATATAACTGACGTCCCCATTCCTGGTACCATTCTGATCAATCGGCCCTGAACATCCTCTGTTCTAAGGAGAAGAACCCCAGTTCTCCAGTGCCTTCACGTAACTGAAGACCATCATCCATGGAACCAATCTAGCCTTTCTCTTCTGTACATGCTCCAATGCCTTGACATCTTTCCCAACGTGAGGTGCCCAGAAATGAACACCATACCCCAGCTGAAGCCGAAGCTGTGTTTTATAATATCTTAACATAACATTCTTGCTTTTGTGCTCTGTTGCTCTCTTAATGAAGCAAATGGCAGAGAAGGACATTTAACATCCTTTTCAACTTATCTGGCAGCCTTCAAAGATGAGTGTAAATACACCCCCTAGTCGCTATGTCCTTGCTCTCCCTTTAAATTGTACAATTTGGTTCATATTGCCGCTCCTCAATCTTCCTACCAACATAACTTACTTCACAATTCTCTGTGTTAAATTTAAGCTGCCATGTGTCTGCCCATTTGAATCAGAGTTACGGTTATGCTCTAAGGGAATTGAAACACCATCCTGGAAGTGTAGGATCAGGTCATGGGCTTCTCTGTAGCTCTCAGGCCCCCCAGCCTGAATACAGTTGCTGGGCATTTAGGGCCTGTTTAAGGCTCCACTGATAAGTTATTCGATTAATGCAAAATTGGTAAGTAGATTTTCATTTTTCTTTCTCGATCAGTAAGTAACCTTTTAGCATTGTTGTTGCCAAGTTAAGACATGGCAGGAGAGCTCGGACACGTGTTGTGCTCTTCCTGTACTACGTGGGAAGTCTGGGACGCCTCCGGTGTCCCTGACGACGACGTGTGCGGGAAGTGCATCCGCCTCCAGCTCCTGATGGACCACATTGCGGCACTGGAGCTGCGGGTGGAAGAACTCTGGAGTATCCACGATGCTGAGAATGACGTGAAAACACATTTGGTGAGTTGGTCTTACCGCAGGTAAAGGGTACACAGTCAGATAGTAAATGGCTGACCAGCAGGAAGAGCAGTGCAAGGAAAGTAGTGCAGGAGTCCCTTGCAGTCATTCTCCTGTAAAACAGATACACCACTTTGGGTACTGTTGAGGGAGGTGACTCATCAGGGGAAACAGCAGCAGCCAAGCTCATGGCACTGTGGGTGGCTCTGCTGCACAGGAGGGCAGGAACAATAGTGGAAGAGCTATAGTGTTAGGGTATTCGATTGTAAGGGGAATAGATAGGCGTTTCTGCGGCCGCAACCGAGACTCCAGGATGGCATGTTGCCTCCCTGGTGCAAGGGTCAAGGATGTCTCGGAGCGGGTGCAGGACATTTCGAAAAGGGAGGGTGAACAGCAAGTTGTCATTGTGCATACAGGTACCAACGATATACGTAAAATACGGATGAGGTCCTCCGAGACGAATATAGGGAGATCGGATCTAAATTAAAATGTAGGACCTCAAAGGTAGTAATCTCAGGATTTCTACCAGTGGCACGTGCTAGTCAGAGTAGGAATCACAGGATAGCTCAGATGAATACGTGGCTTAAGGAGTGTTGCAAGAGGGAGGGATTCAAATTCCTGGGACACTGGAACCTGTTCTGGTGTAGGTGGCACCAGTACAAACCGGATGGTCTGCACCAGGACAGGACCGGAACGAATGTCCTAGGGGGAGTATTGTCTAGTGCTGTTGGGGAGGAGTTAAACTAACATGGCACAGCGATGGGAACCGATGCAGAAAGACAGAGGGAAATAAAATGGAGGCAGAAGCAAAAGATGGAAAGGAGAATAGTAAAAGTGTTGGGCAGAGAAACACAAGGCAAATGACAAAGAGGGCCACATTACAGAAAAATTCTAAAGGGGCAAAATGTGTTAAAACAACAAGCCTGAAGGGTCTGTGCCTCAGTGTGAGGCGTTTTCGGAAAAAGGTGGAAGAATTAACTGCACAGTCAGCAGTTAACGGATATGATGATATTGACATCACGGAGACATGGCTCCAGAGTGACCAAGGCTGGGAACTCAACATCCAGGGGTATTCAACATTTAGGAAGGATAGGCAGAGAGGAAAAGGAGGCGGGGTGGCGTTGCTGGTTAATGAGGAAATTAATGCAATACTAAGGTGGGACATGAGCCTGGGTGATGTGGAATCGGTATGGGTGGAGCTGCGGAATTCCAAAGGGCAGAAAACGTTCGTGGAAGTTGTGTACAGACCAACAAACAGTAGTAGTGAGGTTGGGGACAGCATTTAACAAGAAATAACGGATGTGTGCAATAAAGGTACAGCAGTTATCATGGGCGACTTTAATCTGCATATTGATTGGGCTAACCAAACTGGTAGCAATGCGGTGGAGGAGGATTTCCTGGCGTGTATTAGGGATGGTTTTCGAGAACAATATGTCGAGGAAACAACTAGAGAGCTGGCCATCCTAGACTGGGTGATGTGTGATGAGAAGGGACTAATTAGCAATCTTATTGTGCGAGATCCCTTGGGTGACCTTAATATGATAGAATTCTTTATTAAGTTGGAGAGTGCCACAGTTAATTCGGAAACTAGAATCCTGAAACTTAAGCAAAGGGAACTTTGATGGTATGAGGCGTGAATTGAGTCGAATAGACTGGCAAAGGATACTTAAATGGTTGAAGGTGGATAAGCAATGGCAAACATTTAAAGATCACATGGGTGAACTTCAGCAATTGCACATCCCTGTCTATAGTAAAAATAAAACGGAGAAGAAGGCTCAACCGTCGCTAACAAAGAAAATTAAGGATACTGTTAAAGCCAAGGAAGAGGCAAATACATTTGCTCAAAAAATAGAGTACGAGAGGAAGCTTGCAGGGAACATAAAAATTTACTGCAAAAGCGTCTATAAATATGTGAAGAGGATAAGATTGTTGATGACAAACGTAGGTCCCTTGCAGTCGGATTCAGGTGAATTTATAATGGGGAACAAAGAAATGGCAGACCAATTGAACAAATACTTCGTTTGTGTCTTCACGAAGGAAGACACGACTGTACTAGTGGACAGTTGGTCTAGTGAGAAGGAGGAACTGAAAGATATCCTTATTAAACGGGAAATTGATTTAGGTAAATTGATGGGATTGAAGGCCGATATTTCCTCGGGGCCAGAGAGTCTGCATCCAAGAATACGTAAGGAAGTGGCACTAGAAATAGCGGATGCATTGGTGATCATTTTCCAACAGTCTATCGACTCTGGATCAGTTCCTATGGACTGGAGGGTAGCTATTGTAACACCACTTATTACAAAAGGAGGGAGACAGAAAACCGCTAATTATTGACCGGTTAGCCTGTCATCAGTAGTGGGGAAAATGTTGGAATCAATCATAAAGGATGAAATAGCAGCGCATTTTGAAAGCAGTGACAAGATCGGCCCAAGTCAGCAGGGATTTATGAAAGGGAAATCATGCTTGACGAATCTTCTGGAATTGTTTGAGGATGTAACTAACAAACTGGACAAGGGAGAACCAGTGTATGTGGTGTATTTGGACTTTCAAAAGGCTTATGACAAGGTCCTGCACAAGAGTTTGGTGTGCACAATCAAAGCGCATGGTATTGGGGGTAACTTACTGACGTGGATAGAGAACTGTGGGTGGACAGGAAGCAGAGAGTCGGGATAAACGGGTCATTTTCAGAATGGCAAACAGTGACTAGTTGGGTGCCACAGAGCTCAGTGCTGGGACCCCAGCTCTTTCCAAAGACATTAACGATTTTGATGAAGGAATTGAGTGTAATATCTCCAAATTTGCGGATGACACTAAACTGGGTGGCGGTGTGAGCTGTGAGGAGGGCGCTAATAGGCTACAGGGTGACTTGGACAGGTGAGGTGAGTGGGCAAATGCATGGCAGAGGCAGTATAATGTGGATAAATGTGAGCTTATCCATTTTGGGAGCAAAAACACGAAGGCAGAATATTATCTCAATGGTGGCAGATTAGGAAAAGCAGAGGTGCAACAAGACCTGTGTGTCATGGTTCATCAGTCTCTGAAAGTGGGCATGCGGGTACAGCAGGCGGTGAAGAAGGCAAAGGGTATGTTTGCCTTCAGAGCGAGAGGATTTGAGTCCAGGAGCAGGGAGGTCTTATTGCAGTTGTACAGGGCCTTGGGGAGACCTCACCTGGAATATTGTGTTCTGTTTTGGTCTCCTAATCTGAGGAAGGACGTTCTTGCTATTGAGGGAGTGCAGCGAAGTTTCACCAGACTGATTCCACGGATGGCTGGAATATTATATGAGGAGAGAATGGTTCAACTGGGCATTTATTCACTGGAGTTCTGAAGAATGAGAGGGGATCTCATCGAAAAAGATAAGATTCTGACGGGACTGGACAGGTTAGATGCGGGAAGAATGTTCCCGATGTTGGGGAAGTCGAGAACCAAGGGACGTTTAGTTAGGATAAGGGGGAGGCCATTTAGGACTGAGATGAGGAGATACTTCCTCACTCAGAGAGTTGTTAACCTGTGGAATTCCGTGCTGCAGAGAGTTGCTGTTGCCAGTTCATTGGATATATTCAAGAGAGAGTTAGTTATGGCCCTTACGGCTAATGGGATCAAGGGGTATGGAGAGAAAGCAGGAAAGGGGTACTTAGGGAATGATCAGCCATGATCTTATTGAATGGCGGTACAGGCTAGAAGGGCCGAATGACCTACTCCTGCACGATTTTCTATGTTTCTATGTTTCGATATAGCATTAAACTGAGTGAGGAGATAAATTGATATTCAGGAATCAGAGTGAGTTTGAAAATGTGAAATCATTGTCCTTTTTACCAATGATCAGCTTGAACCTTCTCATATTCACTCAGTCAGTCCATACCCTCCTGAAAACTATTACCATTGTCCTCATTGTGGACTACACTTCGTCCTCTTGTATCATCTACAAACTATAAAATGATAACATATATATCCAGATCTAGGGTTCATGAATACATATCAAAAAGACAGTCCTCCTAATACGACTGGAGGGAGCAGTACAGCTCCCTCCAGTCTGAACAACAACCAGTCATCAATGCTCTTTGTTATCTGTCTCTGAGCCATTGTCATGTCGATGATGCCCTGGCTCCTCCCCTCACCACCCAATATCCTCAGACCCTCCCCACCCCACCCAATATCTTCAGTCACTCCCCACCCCACCCAATATCCTCAGGCCCTACCCACCCCACCCAATATCCTCAGACCCTCCCCACCCCACGCAATATCCTCAGACCCTACCCACCCCACCCAATATCCTTAGCTCCTCCCCACCCAATATCCTCAGACGCTCCACACCCCACCCAATATCCTCAGAACCTCCCCACCCAATATCCTCAGACACTCCCCACCCCCCCAAGATCCTCAGACCGTCCCCACCCCACCCAATATCCTCAGACACTCCCAACCCAACCCAATATCCTCAGACCCTCCCCACCCCACCAAATATCCTCAAACCCTCCCCACCCCACCCAATATCCTCAGACCCTCCCCACCCCACACCATATCCTCAGAGCCTCCCCACCCCACCCAATATCCTCAGACACTCTCCACCTCACCCAATATCCTCAGACCCTCCACACCCCACCCAATATCCTCAGAACCTCCCCACACCACCCAAAATCTTCAGACCTCCCCACCCCACCCAATATCCTCAGAGCCTCCCCACCCCAACCAATATCCTCAGACCCTCCCCATCCCACTCAATATCCTCAGCCACTCCCCACCCAACCCAATATCCTCAAACCCTCCTCACCCAACCCAATATCCTCAGCTCCTCCCCACCCCACCCAATATCCTCAGACACTCCGCACACCACCCAATATCCTCAAACCCTCCCTACTCCACCCAATATCCTAAGATCCTTCCCAACCCATCCAATATCCTCACACACTCCCCACCCCACCCAGTATCCTTAGCTCCTCCCCACCCAATATCCTCAGACCCTCCCCACCCAACACAATCTCCCCAGACACTCTCCACCCAATATCCTCAGCTCCTCCCCACCCCACCCAATATCCTCAGACCCTCCCCACCCCACCCAATATCCTCAGACCCTCCCCACCCCACCCAATATCCTCAGACACTCCCCACCCCACCCAATATCCGCACACCCTCCCCACCCCAACCAATATCCTCAGACCCTCCCCACCCCACCCAATATCCTCAGACACTCTCCACCCAATATCCACAGACACTCCCCACCCCAACCAATATCCTCAGATACTCCCCACCCCACCCTATATCCTCAGACTCTCCCCAGCCCACCCAATATCCTCAGCTCCTCCCCACTCAATATCGTCAGACACTCTCCACCCCACCCAATATCCTCTATTGCTCCCCACCCCTCCCAATATCCTCAGACACTCCCCACCCCACCGAATATCCGCACACCCTCCCCACCCCAACCAATATCCTCAGACCCTCCCCACCCAATATCCACAGACACTCCCCACCCCGCCCAATATACTCAGACACTCCCCACCCCACCCAATATCCTCAGACCCTCCCCACCCCACGCAATATACTCAGACACTTCCCACCCAATATCCACAGACACTCCCCACCCCAACCAATATCCTCAGATCCTCCCACCCCACCCAATATCCTCAGACCCAACTCACCCCTACCAATATCCTCAGATACTCCCCACCCCACCCTATATCCTCAGACCCTCCCCAGCCCACCCAATATCCTCAGCTCCTCCCCACTCAATATCCTCAGACACTCCCCAGCCCATCCAATATCCTCAGACCCTCCCCACCCTACCCAATATGGTCAGACACTCCCCAGCCCACCCAATATCCTCAGACCCTCCCCACCCCATCCAATTTCCTCAGATCCTCCCCACCCCACCCAATATCCTCAGACCCTCCCCACTCCACCCAATATCCTCAGACACTCCCCACACCATCCAGTAGACTCAGACCCTCCCCACCCAATATCCACAGACCCTTCCCACCACACCCAATATCCTCACACCCTCCCCACCCCACCCAATATCCTCAGCTCCTTCACACCCCTCCCAATATCCTCAGACACTCTCCACCCCACACAATATCCTTATTCCTCCCCACCCAATATCCTCAGTCATTCCCCACCCCACCCAAGATCCTCAGACCCTCCCCACCCCACCCAATATCCTCAGACACACCCAACCCCACCCAATATCCTCAGACCCTCCCTACTCCACCCAATATCCTCAGACCCTCCCTACCCTACCCAATATCTTCAGACCCTCCCCACCCCACCCAATATCCTCAGACTCTCCCCACACCACCCAATATCTTCAGACCCTCCCCAGCCAAACCAATATCCTCAGACCCTCCCCACCCCAGCCAATATCCTCAGACCCTCCCCACTCCACCCAATATCCTCAGACCCTCCCTACTCCACCCAATATCCTCAGACCCTCCCCACCCCACCCAATATCCTCAGACACTCCGCACATCACCCAATATCCTCAGACATTCCCCACCCAATATGCTCAGCTCCTCCCCACCCCACCCAATATCCTCAGACCCTCACGTCCCCACCCAATATTCCCAGACCCTCCCCACCCCACCCAATATCCTCAGACCCGCCCCACCCCACCCAATATCCTCAGATCCTTCCCACCCCATCCAATATCCTCACACCCTCCCCACCCCAACCAGAATCCATAGCTCCTCCCCACCCAATATCCTCAGACCCTCCCCACCCCACCCAATATTCTCAGACCCTCCCAACCAAATATCCTCATACACTCCCCACCCCACCCAATCTCCTCAGACAGTCCCCACCCCACCTGACGCAATATCCTCAGATCCTCCCTACCCCACCCAATATCCTCAGTTCCTCCAGACCCCACCCAATTTCCTCAGACACTCCCCACCCCACCCAATATCATCAGACCCTCCCCACACCACCCAATATCCTCAGTTCCTCCCCACCTCACCCATTATCCTTAGACCCTCCCCACCCCACCCAATATACTCAGACGCTCCCCAAACCACCCAATATCCTCAGACCCTCCCCACCCTACCCAATACCCTCAGACCCTCCGCACCACTCTCAATACCCTCAGACACTCCCCACCACACCCAATACCCTCAGACTCTCCGCCCCAATGTTGCCTCTAATTGTTTGTACTGAGCGGAACAGAAACTCCTTTTGGCGCGAACTTTTCACCTCTGGGCAAAGTTTACAACAACATTATTTCCAACAGCTTTTACAACAACAACAGCAGCAGCAACCACTTCAAATCATATGTAGAGTTATACGATATTGGCACCCAACCGTCTCAAGTCATTAGATAATAGGACAATGTTAGATACAGGGTTTACATAACTTCTCTGCTGTTTAATGATAATCCTCTATAAATGATCTCCAGTGCTCCATTTGCACTTGTATGGCCTTATTATCCTCCATTGCTTCCTTTAGTGACTTTTGCATCTGTACCCAGAGAACCCTTTGCACTTCTACCGCATTCGTACCCTTAGTTTCCAAGGGTAGCTTGGGTCATTATCTCTCTGACCAAAATGCTCCAACCCACACTGATCCATCTTGAAAATCGTTTGATATTTACAGGACTCTTATGCATGTTGTTTACGATAGAATTAATTAAACGTTTTTAGTTCCTCATGTACAAAATCAATTAAAAAATTATAACTAATCAAAAATGAGTGGGATTTAAAAGAACTGCATAAAAATGCATTAACACTAGAAAAACATTACTCAGTTACACGGTTATGCATCGACAGACAATCCAAATGCCCAAGGTGAGCTGAAAGAGGCATATATATTCGTTGCAATTTGTATTAATTTTAAAGTTGTCAACCTATTAGCCGCATCTCTCATGTGACCCGAGCAATGGCAGCAGAAGCAGCAGGAACAGTGAGTTTCCTAGGGCGCTGATATCCTGTATGTCCACATAAGTAATTAGAATTTTAATCATAATATAAACAGACAACCAGCACATTAAATTGCCGTAATTCTTTACTTCAAGGTATAAAAAGGAATTGAACAAAATGGAACGCAATTTCCAACTGCAGCCACTTCCATTAATAACGGTGGCCTTCTTGCACCATGCCATGTAACATGTCAGAAATGAGACACTTATTCACAAGTGCAGAAAAACACATACCCACTGTGCATCACCGAATTAAAAACCAAATGCAGGGAGAGCTATGATTTAACTGAAATAAACATTCATCTTTCTTCCTGGATAGGTCAAACAATCAGTCTGACTTGGAAATGTTGACTAATATGGTGAATTAAAGATGTTAAAATACAAATGTTGCTTTTCATGTTTTTATTTCAAACATTCGGCACGGTATTAATCCCTGCTCTTATTACTAAAAGTGTTGAATAAGTTTAAGTACTTCCCAATTATATAGTGGAAAACAAACGTCATTGTACTCTCAATTTTTATTCTCCTATTTCAAACATATATACAAAATCTAAGTTGTACATTGTCAGTTTATCAAAGTATTTTCTCTGTAGTTGTCAAAAAACAAATAGTAGTTTCTTCTAAACTCGCTTCCTGCTATTTGATACATCATTACATAATTCTTATTTCTATTAACATTCCATAAAACGTTTAGGAGTAAATCTATATTTACATTTTCGCTGAGACTTGTTTGGACTGTAGAACGTCAGACAAATTAAAATAGTTCACAATCGCAATAAACAGCGGATGCTGGAATCTGAAACTATAACAAAAAATGCTGGAACTACTCAGAAGGTCAGGCAGCTTCTGTGGAGATAGAAACTAATGTAACCATTTAGGTCTGTGAGATTTCGGTCAGAACTGGAAGAAGTTAGAGATGTAACAGATTTTAACCAGGTGCAGAGGCAGAATTTAACCTCCCCTGTCTTCCACCATAACACAGAGCTTTCCTTTTGTTCTTTCCTCGCTCCCAACTTTCTCTGCCTCTGCACCTGTTTTAATCTGTTACATCTCGATCATTTTACAGTTCTGGTGAAAGTTGACAGACCTGAAACATTAACTCGGTTTCTCTCCCAACAGTTACTGCCTGACCTGCTGGATATTTCCTGCAATTTCTGTTTTTATGTTGTATAAAATAAAAAGTTTTGCGTTTTTAACTTTTTTTGCTTCTCTTCCTAAACGGCTTAACGATACTTTTTAATGTTAATAAAAAGTAACGTGTAACTCCGACACCTCGTCCCCTGCCCTTCCTTCCTCAACAACATGGGGAGCGTGTTTGTGTAAAGCTGCACACTTTATTCAATCGCTCAACATCAAATATTGAAGACCATCAATTTTAAACGTGTTGAGCAATTCGGAGCCTCTTTCGAAGTTTTTGGATTTCAAGACCAGTTTGGGACTTGTTAAGAGGAAGCGAAAACTGATTTTCGCCTGTTTCTTCCGAAATCACCTTCGAAACTTAGGAGGAAACGTGTTTTCAAAGCTTCATTTTGTGAAAGATTCATTAAAAATCTTAAAACGGTTTCAAGTCTGGTTGTAGCATTGTGAGAATAAACTGCTCCAAGTTTCTTCTCCCACTTCAATGCTGCCGTTAAACACTCAATAGAATAATAAAATAAACAGATTCCAAACAGAGCTCAAATAAGAAGGTGAATAAAGTGGTGAAACTTCCTAAGAAGGCGGTGAGTTTATCTTCCCTGAGATTGGTGAGGAGTTGGGATCCGTTTTGGAGAAGTTGTTTTCTCTTTGTTTGCTGCCGTTCCCTCCGTCTCTCACAGACTCTGAGATACAAGCTGGTCCACAACCCCTATCCCGTCTCTCGTAACATGATTGGAATAACACGGAGAAACACTTTCAAAAAGGGGACCAGAAGCGCGCAAAATGTAACTGGACCTGAGCTGGGGACTCGGTGAGCCTAAGGATTGTTGTATTTAGCCTCCTCCCAGCAGCCACACAATATGAGCTGCACCTCCACCTGTGTTGTTCCGGATGAGCAGAAATGTTCTCCAATTGAATATTGCGAATAGCAAACCCATTGTTTTTAGTCCCCGCCACAAACTCCGTTCCCTAGCTACTGACTCCATCCCTTTCCCCATCTACTGTCTGAGACTGAACCAGGCTGTTCGCAACCTTGCTGTTACATTTGACCCTGAAATTAGCTTTCCACCTCATATCCGCAGCATAACTAAGACCACCTATTTCCAACTCCGTAACATCGCCCGAGACCGCCGCTTGCCTCAGCTCATCCGCTGCTGAAACCCTCGACCATTCCTCCATTACCTCTAGACATGATTATTCCAACACACCCTTGGTAGGCCTCCCACATTCTCCCCGACATATACTATAGATGATCCGAAACTGTGCTACCCATGACACAACTCGCACCAAATTCCTGTCACCCATCTCCCCTGTGCTCGCTGAACTACATTAGCTCCCGGTTAAATAACCCTAGAGATGTCTTCCACCCGCTAATTCTTCCCTCTTGAGCATCCTAGATTATATCGCTCCACCATTGGTGGCCGTGACTCCTGTTGCCTGGGCTCCAACTCAGGAATTTGTCCCTTATCCTCTCCACCTCCCGACCTCTTTTTCCCCTTAAAGATGTTCCTTATAAACTTCCTCCTGATCACTTGCACTAATTTCTACTTGTGTGGTTCAGTGTCCAGTTTGTTTTATCTCATCATACACCTATGGAGCACCTTGCGATGTTTCGCCACTTTAAAGCACTATATAAATATAAGCTGTTGTTGTACATCCAACATATGACCACTGTGCAGTCCCCAGGAATGGACTAGACAAACCTCAGTCTCACCACTCTCTCTCAATCTCTCTTTTCGCCTCTTTCGCTGTCTATCTCTCTCTCTCCATTTCCGTATGACACTGTCTCGCTGTCTCCTTCGCTCTGTCTGTCCCTCTCCCTCTCTGTCCCTTTCACTGTATGTCTGTCTGTATCTCTGTCACTGTTTCTCTCAGTCTCTCTCTCACTCACACCACTATCTCTCTGTCCCTCTCCCTCTCTCTCTCTGTCACTCTATGTCTGTCTGTGTCTCTGTCACTGTTTCTCTCAGTCTCTCTCTCACTCACACCACTATCTCTCTGTCCCTCTCCCCCTCTCTCTCTCTGTCACTCTATGTCAGTCTGTGTCTCTGTCACTGTTTCTCTCAGTCTCTCTCTCACTCACAGCACTATCTCTCTGTCCCTCTCCCTCTCTCTCTCTCTGTCACTCTATGTCTGTCTGTGTCTCTGACACTGTTGATCTCAGTCTCTCTCTCACTCACACTATCGCTCTGTCTCTTTCCCTCTCTCTGTCACTCTATTTCTGTCTGTGTCTCTATCACTGTTTATCTCAGTCTTTCTCTCACTCACACCACTATCTCTCTGTCCCTCTCCCTCTCTTTCTCTTTCACTCCATGTCAGTCTGTGTCTCTGTCACTGTTTCTCTCAGTCTCTCTCTCACTCACACCACTATCTCTCTTTCCCTCTCTCTCTCTGCCACTGTATGTCTGTCTGTGTCTCTGTCACTGTTTCACTCAGTCTCTCTCATTCACACCATTATCTCTCTGTTCTTCTCCCTCTCTCTCTCTCTGTCACTCTATGTCTGTCTGTGCCTCTGTCACTGTTACTCTCAGTCTCTCTCTCACTCACACCACTATCTCTCTGTCCCTCTCCCTCTCTTTCTCTGTCACTCCATGTCTGTCTGTGTCTCTGTCACTGTTTCTCTCCGTCTCTCTCTCACTCACACCACTATCTCTCTGTCCCTCTCCCTCTCTCTCTCTCTGTCACTCTATGTCTGATTATGTCTCTGCCTCTGTTACTCGCAGTCTCCCTCTCACTCACACCATTACCACTCTGTCCCTCTCTATCTCTGTCACCCCTCTCTTTCCCCCAATCTCTCTAGCCCCTCTCTCGATTTCCCTCAGTCATGCTCACTCCGGTATTTCTCTCTCCCAAGTCTTTGTCTCTCAATCTCTCCCACTTTCTCTCCTCAATATCATTCGATCCCACTCTATCCCTCTCCCCACTCCCGAATTGCACCAGAGAGATAGTGGTGTGAGTGTGAGAGGGACTGAGAGAAACAGAAACAGAGACACAGACAGACATACTGTTTTAGAGAGAGTGGGGGGAGAGGGACAGAGAGATAGTGGTGTGAGTAAGAGAGCGACTGAGAGTTCCAGAGACAGACACAGACAGACATACGGTTTCTCTCTCCCACTATCTCTCCACCACTGCACCTGATGTTCTAGGGCCAAAAGCATTCAGAGTGCCTATGCGCTTGACAAGAGCACCCTCTTTCAAGCCACAATTCGCAGCACAGTATCTGCGTTCGTCTGCTCTTCACATACTCAGTGGCTCAGGGCTCCGGCCTGTAGCAGTTTCCATGTAAGAGGCTCCGAAATAGGTCAGCCCGCTCGCACCGTAGTTTGCTACAGCAGGTCTGAGCACCGAACATGTGGGATATGATTGTAACGTGTGCCTGCGTGTTGAAGCCAGTGCCATGCAGATGGCACGACTGACAAATCCTGGTGTGGGCAAGCATCGAGGTCAACACACAGCTGCAACATTTGTGGTGGAACAGTGTGTAATACCCATCCAGATGCATCACTGAGCTCACTCATACAATCACTACCCATCCAGGTACAGCACTGACCTCACTCACACTGTCACTACACATCCAGATACATCACTGACCTCACTCATACTCTCACTACCGATGCAGATACAACACTGACCTCACTCATAATGTCACTACTCATCCAGATACATCACTGACCTCACTCATACTATCACTACCTATGCAGATACATCACTGACCTCACTCATACTGTCACTACCCATCCAGGTGCACCACTGACCTCACTCATACTTTCACTTCTCATCCAGATACATCACTGATCTCACTCATACAGTCACTACTCATCCAAATACATCACTGACCTCAGTCATACTGTCACTAATCATCCAGATACATCACTGACTTCACTCATACTCTCACTACACCTCCAGATACATCACTGACATCACTCATACTGTCACTACCCATCCAGGTACATCACTGACCTCACTCATACTGTCACTACCCATCCAGATACATCACTGACCTCACTCATACTGTCACTACCCATCCAGGTACATCACTGACCTCACTCATGCTATCAGGACTCATCCAGGTACATCACTGACCTCACTCACACTCTCACTATCCATCCAGATACATCACTGACCTCACTCATACTGTCACTACCTATGCAGACACATCACTGACCTCACTCATACTGTCACTAACCATCCAGGTACATCACTGACCTCACTCATACTGTCACTACCCATCCAGGTTCATCACCGACATCACTCATATTGTAACTACCCATCCAGATACATCACTGACCTCACTCATATTGTCAATACCCATCCAGATATATCACTGACCTCACTCATACTGTCACTACCCATCCAGGTACATCACTGACCTCACTCATACTGTCACTACACATCCAGATACAGCACTGACCTCACTCATACTATCACTACACATCCAGATACATCACTGACCTCATTCATACTGTCACTACCCATCCAGATACATCACTGACTTCACTCAAACTGTCACTACCAATTCAGATACATCACTGACATCACTCATACTCTCACTACCCATCCAGATGCATCACTGACCGCACTCATACTCTCACTACACATCCAGATGCATCACTGACCTCACTCATACTGTCACTACAATCCAGATACATCACTGATCTCACTCATACTGTCACTACCCATCCAGGAACATCACTGACCTTACTCACACTGTCACTACCCATCCAGATACATCACTGACCACACTCATACTATCACTAACTATGCAGATACATCACTGACCTCACTCATACTGTCACTACCCATCCAGGTACATCATTGACCTCACTCATACTATAACTCCCCATCCAGATACATCACTGACCTCACTCATACGATCTTTACCCATCCAGGTGCATTACTGACTTTACTCACACTGTCACTACCCATCCAGATACATCACTGACCTCACTCATACTGTCACCACCCATCCAGATACATCACTGACCTCACTCATATTTTCAATACCCATCCAGGTACATCACTGACCTCACTCATACTATCACTACCAATCCAAATACATCACTGACCTTACTCCTACTGTCACTACCCATTCAGATACATCACTGACCACACTCATACTATCACTAACTATGCAGATACATCACTGACCTCACTCATACTGTCACTCCCCATCCAGGTACATCACTGACCTCACGCATACTATCACTACCCATCCACGGACATCACTGATATCACTCATACTTTCACGACTCATCCAGATACATCACTGACCTCACTCATGCTGTCACTACCCATCCAGATACATCTCTGACCTCACTCTTACTGTCAATATCCATCCAGGTACAGCACTGACCTCACTCATACTGTCACTACACATCCAGATACAGCAGTGACCTCACTCATGCTATCACTACCGATCCAGATACATCACTGACCTCACTCATACTGTGACTACTCATTCAGATACATCACTGACCTCACTCATACTGTCACTACCCATCCAGGTACATCATTGACCTCACTCATACTATAACTCCCCATCCAGATACATCACTGACCTCACTCATACGATCTTTACCCATCCAGGTGCATTACTGACTTTACTCACACTGTCACTACCCATCCAGATACATCACTGACCTCACTCATACTGTCACCACCCATCCAGATACATCACTGACCTCACTCATATTTTCAATACCCATCCAGGTACATCACTGACCTCACTCATACTATCACTACCAATCCAAATACATCACTGACCTTACTCCTACTGTCACTACCCATTCAGATACATCACTGAACACACTCATACTTTCACGACTCATCCAGATACATCACTGACCTCACTCATACTGTCAATACCCATCCAGGTACAGCAATGACCTCACTCATACTGTCACTACCCATCCAGGTACAGCAGTGTCTTCACTCATACTATCACTACTCATCCAGATACATCACTGCTCACTCATATATTCACTACTCATCCAGATACATTACTGACCTCACTCATACTATCACTACCCATGCAGATACAACACTGGCCTCACTCATACTATCACCACACATCCGGATACATCACTCACCTCATTCATACTGTCACTACCCATCCAGATACATCACTGACCTCACTCAAACTGTCACTACCAATCCAGATACATCACTGACATCACTCATACCCTCACTACCCATCCAGATGCATCACTGACCTCACTCATACTCTCACTACCCATCCAGATGCATCAGTGACCTCACTCATACTGTCACTACCCATCCAGGTACATCCCTGAACTCACTCACACTGTCACTACACATCCAGATACATCACTGACCTCACTCATACTGTCACTACCCATCCAGGTACATCACTGACCTCACATAATGTCACTACCCATCCAGATACATCACTGACCTCACTCATACAGTCACTACCCATCCAGATACATCACTGATCTCACTCAAACTGTCACGACCCATCCAGATACATCAATGACCTCACTCATACTGTCACTACCCATCCAGATACATCACTGACCTCACTCATACTGTCACTACCCATCAAGATACAGCACTGACCTCACTCATACTCTCACTACCCATCCAGAAACAATAGTGACCTCACTCATAATGTCACGAATCATCCAGGTACATCACTGACCTCACTTATACTGTCAGTACCCATCCGACACAGCACTGACCTCACATACTCTCACTACCCATCCAGGTACATCACTCATCTCACTCATACTGTCACTAGCCATCCAGATACATCACTGACCTCACTCATACTATCACTACCCATCCAGATACATCACTGACCTCACTCATTCTATCTCTGCTCATCCAGGTACATCACTGACCTTACTCACACTGTCACTACCCATCCAGATACATCACTGTCCTCACTCATGCTAGCACTACCCATCCAGATACATCACTGACCTCACTCATACTGTCTCTACTCATCCAGATACATCACTGACCTCACTCACACTGTCACTACACATCCAGATACATCACTGACCTCACTCATACTGTCACTACCCATCCAGGTACATCACTGACCTCACTCATAATGTCACTACCCTTCCAGATACATCACTGACCTCACTCATACTGTCAATACCCATCCAGATACATCACTGACCTCACTCAAACTGTCACTACCCATCAAGGTACATCACTGACCTCACTCATACTGTCACTACCCATCCAGATACAACACTGACCTCCCTCATATTGTCAATACCCATCCAGGTACATCACTGACCTCACTCATACTGTCACTACCCATCCAAATACATCACTGACCTCACTCCTACTGTACTACCCATCCAGATACATCACTGAAAACACTCATACTTTCACGACTCATCCAGATACATCACTGACCTAACTCATACTGTCACTACCCATCCAGATGCATCACTGACCTCACTCATACTGTCAATACCCATCCAGATACATCACTGACCTCACTCATACTGTCACTACCCATCCAGGTACATCACTGACCTTACTCATACTATCACTAACCATCCAGATACATCACTGAACTCACTCATACTTTCACTGCTCATCCAGATACATCACTGCTCACTCATACTTTCACGACTCATCCAGGTACATCACTGACCTCACGCATACTATCACTACCCATCCACGTACGTCACTGATATCACTCATACTTTCACGACTCATCCAGATACATCACTGACCTCGCTCATACTGTCACTACCCATCCAGATACATCACTGACCTCACTCATACTGTCACTACCCATCCAGATACATCACTGAACTCACTCCTACTGTCAATATCCATCCAGGTACAGCACTGACCTCACTCATACTGTCACTACACAACCAGGTACAGCAGTGACCTCACTCATGCTATCACTACCCATCCAGATACATCACTGACCTCACTCATACTGTCACTACCCATCCAGGTACATCATTGACCTCACTCATACTATAACTACCCATCCGGATACATCACTGACCTCACTCATACGATCTCTACCCATCCAGGTGCATTACTGACCTTACTCACACTGTCACTACCCATCCAGATACATCACTGACCTCACTCATACTGTCACTACCCATCCAGGTAAATCACTGACCTCACTCATACTGTCACTACCCATCCAGATACATCACTGACCTCACTCATACTGTCACTACTCATCCAGATATATCACTGCTCACTCATATATTCACTACTCATCCAGATACATTACTGACCTCACTCATACTATCACTACCCATGCAGATACAACACTGGCCTCACTCATACTATCACTACACATCCGGAGACATCACTGACCTCAATCATACTGTCACTACCCATCCAGATACATCACTGACCTCACTCAAACTGTCACTACCAATCCAGATACATCACTGACATCACTCATACCCTCACTACCCATCCAGATGCATCACTGACCTCACTCATACTCTCACTACCCATCCAGATGCATCAGTGACCTCACTCATACTGTCACTACCCATCCAGGTACATCACTGAACTCACTCATATTTTCACTACACAGCCAGATACATCACTGACCTCACTCATACAGTCACTACCCATCCAGATACATCACTGATCTCACTCAAACTGTCACGACCCATCCAGATACATCAATGACTTCACTCATACTGTCACTACCCATCAAGATACATCACTGACCTCACTCATACTGTCACTACCCATACAGATATAGCACTGACATAACTCATACTGACACTACCCATCCAGATACATCACTGACCTCACTCATACTGTCACTACCCATCCAGATACATCACTGACCTCACTCATACTGTCACTACCCATCAAGATACAGCACTGAGCTCACTCATACTGTCACGACCCAACCAGATACATCACTGACCTTACTCATACTCTCACTACCCATCCAGATACATCACTGACCTCACTGATAAAGTCACTAGCATTCAAATACATCACTGACCTCACTCATACTGTCACTACCCATCCAGGTACATCACTGACCTCACTCGAACACTCACTACACATCCAGATACATCAGTGACCTCACTCATAATGTCACTAATCATCCAGATACATCACTGACCTCACTTATACTGTCAGTACCCATCCAGACACAGCACTGACCTCACTCATACTCTCACTGCCCATCCAGGTACATCACTGACCTCACTCATACTATCACTAGCCATCCAGATACATTACTGACCTCACTCATACTATCACTACTCATCCAGGTACATCACTGACCTTACTCACACTGTCACTACCCATCAAGGTACATCACTGACCTCACTCATACTATCACTAGCCATCCAGATACATCACTGACCTGACTCATACTATCACTACCCATCCAGATACATCACTGACCTCACTCATACTGTCACTACTCATCCAGATACATCACTGACCTCACTCACACTGTCACTACACATCCAGATACATCACTGACCTCACTCATACTGTCACTACCCATCCAGGTACATCACTGACCTCACTCATACTGTCACTACCCATCCAGATACATCACTGACCTCACTCATACTGTAAATACCCATCCAGATACATCACTGACCTCACTCATACTATCACTACCCATCCAGGTACATCACTGACCTCACTCATACTGTCACTACCCATCCAGATACAACACTGACCTCCCTCATATTGTCAATACCCATCCAGGTACATCACTGACCTCACTCATACTATCACTACCCATCCAAATACATCACTGACCTCACTCCTACTGTCACTACCCATCCAGGTACATCACTGACCTTACTCATAATATCACTTGCCATCCAGATACATCACTGAACTCACTCATACTTTCACTGCTCATCCAGATACATCACTGCTCACTCATACTTTCACGACTCATCCAGATACAGCACTGAGCTCACTCATACTGTCACTACTCATCCAGATACATCACTGACCTCATTCATACTGTCACTACCCATCCTGATACATCACTGCCCTCACTCAAACTGTCATTACCAATCCAAATACATCACTGACAGCACACATACTTTCACTACCCATCCAGGTACATCACTGAACTCACTCATACTTTCACGACACATCCAGATACATCACTGACCTCACTCATACAGTCACTACCCATCCAGATACATCACTGATCTCACTCAAACTGTCACGACCCATCCAGATACATCAATGACCTCACTCATACTGTCACTACCCATCCAGATACATCACTGACCTCACTCATACTGTCACTACCCATCAAGATACATCACTGACCTCACTCATACTATCACTACCCAACCAGATACATCACTAACCTTACTCATACTCTCACTACCCATCCAGATACATCACTGACCTCACTCATTCTATCTCTACTCATCCAGGTACATCACTGACCTTACTCACACTGTCACTACCCATCCAGATACATCACTGACCTCACTCATGCTATCACTACCCATCCAGATACATCACTGACCTCACTCATACTGTCACTACTCATCCAGATACATCACTGACCTCACTCACACTGTCACTACACATCCAGATACATCACTGACCTCACTCACACTGTCACTACACATCCAGATACATCACTGACCTCACTCATACTGTCACTACCCCTCCACGTACATCACTGACCTCACTCGAACACTCACTACACATCCAGATACATCAGTGACCTCACTCATACTGTCACTAATCATCCAGATACATCACTGACCTCACTTATACTGTCAGTACCCATCCAGACACAGCACTGACCTCACTCATACTCTCACTACCCATCCAGGTACATCACTGACCTCACTCATACTATCACTAGCCATCCAGATACATCACTGACCTCACTCATACTATCACTACCCATCCAGATACATCACTGACCTCACTCATTCTATCTCTACTCATCCAGGTACATCACTGACCTTACTCACATTGTCACTACGAATCCAGATACATCACTGACCTCACTCATGCTATCACTACCCATCCAGATACATCACTGACCTCACTCATACTTTCACTACTCATCCAGATACATCACTGACCTCACTCACACTGTCACTACCCATCCAGATACATCACTGACCTCACTCATGCTATCACTACCCATCCAGATACATCACTGACCTCACTCATACTGTCACTACTCATCCAGATACATCACTGACCTCACTCACACTGTCACTACACATCCAGATACATCACTGACCTCACTCATACTGTCACTACCCATCCAGGTACATCACTGACCTCACTCATACTGTCACTACCAATCCAGATACATCACTGACCTCCCTCATACTGTCACTACCCATCCAGCTACATCACTGACCTCACTCATACTGTCAATACCCATCCAGATACATCACTGACCTCACTCATACTGTCACTACCCATCCAGGTACATCACTGACCTCACTCATACTGTCACTACCCATCCAGATACAACACTGACCTCCCTCATATTGTCAATACCCATCCAGGTACATCACTGACCTCACTCATACTATCACGACCCATCCAAATACATCACTGACCTCACTCCTACTGTCACTACCCATCCAGGTACATCACTGACCTTACTCATAATATCACTTGCCATCCAGGTACATCACTGAACTCACTCATACTTTCACTGCTCATCCAGATACATCACTGCTCACTCATACTTTCACGACTCATCCAGATACAGCACTGAGCTCACTCATACTGTCAATACTCATCCAGATACATCACTGACCTCATTCATACTGTCACTACCCATCCTGATATATCACTGCCCTCACTCAAACTGTCACTACCAATCCAAATACATCACTGACATCACACATACTATCACTACCCATCCAGATACATCACTGACCTCATTCATACTCTCACTACCCATCCAGATGCATCACTGAACTCACTCATACTCTCACTACCCATCCAGATGCATCACTGAACTCACTCATACTCTCACTACCCATCCAGATGCATCACTGACCTAACTCATACTCTCACTACCCATCCACGTACTTCACTGAACTCACTCATACTTTCACTGCTCATCCAGATACATTACTGACCTTGCTCATACTATCACTACCGATGCAGATACATCACTGATCTCGCTCATACTGTCACTACCCATCCAGATGCATCACTGACCTCACTCATACTGTCACTACCCATCCAGATACTTCACTAACCTCACTTATACTGTCACTACCCATCCAGGTACATCACTGACCTCACTCATACTGACACTATCCATCCAGATACATCACTGACCTCACTCATACTGTCACTACACATCCAGATACATCACTGACCTCACTCATACTGTCACTACCCATCAAGTTACAGCACTGACCTCACTCATACTGTCACTACCCAAACAGATACATCACTGACCTTACTCATACTCTCACGACTCATCCAGATACATCACTGACCTCACTGATACTGTCACTACCATCCAGACACATCACTGACCTCACTCATACAATCACTACCCATCCAGATATATCACTGCCCTCACTCTTACTCACACTACCCATCCCGGTACATCACTGACCTCACTCATACTGTCACTACCCACCCAGGTGCACCACTGACCTTACTCATACTGTCACTTCTCATCCACATACATCACTGACCTCACTCATACTGTCACTACCCATCCAGATACATCACTGACTTTAATCATACTGACTCGACCCATCAAGATACATCACTGATCTCACTCATACTGTCACTACTCATCCAGATACATGACTGACCTCACTCATACTGTCACTACTCATCCAGATACATCACTGACCTCACTCATACTGTCACTACTCATCCAGATAAATCACTGACTTCACTCATACTGTCACTACTCATCCAGATATATCACTGACCTCACACATACAATCACCATCCATCCAGATACATCACTGACATCACTCATACTATCACTACCCATCCAGGTACAGCACTGACCTCACTCATACTGTCACTACCCCTCTAGATACATCACTGACATTACTCATACTGTCACCAACAATCCAGGTACATCACTGACCTCACTCATACTGTCACTACCCATCCAGATACATCACTGACCTCACTGATACTGTCACTACCCATCCAGGTACATCACTGACCTCACTCATACTATCACGACCCATCCAGGTACATAACTGACATCACTCATATTGTCACGACCCATCCAGATACATCACTGACCTCACTCATACTGTCACTACCCTTCCAGATACATCACTGACCTCACACATACTGTCACTACCCATCCAGATACATCACTGACCTCACTCATACTGTCACTACCCATCCAGGTACATCACTGACCTCACTCATACTGTCACTACCCACCCAGATACATCATTGAACCACTCATACCATCACCACCCATCCAGGTACATCACTGACCTCACTCATACTGTCACTACCCACCCAGCTACATCACTAACGTCACTCATACTGACACTACTCATCCAGATACATCACTGACATCACTCATAATTTCACTACCCATCCAGAAACATCACTGATCTCACTCATACTGTCACTACTCATCCAGATACATCACTGACCTCACTCATGCTGTCACTGGCCATCCAGATACATCATGAATTCACTCATACTGTCACTACCCATCCAGATACATCACTGACCTCCCTCATATTGTCAATACCCATCCAGGTACATCACTGACCTCACTCATACTGTCACTACCCATCCAAATACATCACTGACCTCACTCCTACTGTACTACCCATCCAGATACATCACTGAAAACACTCATACTTTCACGACTCATCCAGATACATCACTGACCGAACTCATACTGTCACTACCCATCCAGATGCATCACTGACCTCACTCATACTGTCAATACCCATCCAGATACATCACTGACCTCACTCATACTGTCACTACCCATCCAGGTACATCACTGACCTTACTCATACTATCACTAGCCATCCAGATACATCACTGAACTCACTCATACTTTCACTGCTCATCCAGATACATCACTGCTCACTCATACTTTCACGACTCATCCAGGTACATCACTGACCTCACGCATACTATCACTACCCATCCACGTACATCACTGATAAACTCATACTTTCACGACTCATCCAGATACATCACTGACCGCGCTCATACTGTCACTACCCATCCAGATACATCACTGACCTCACTCATACTGTCACTACCCATCCAGATACATCACTGAACTCACTCCTACTGTCAATATCCATCCAGGTACAGCACTGACCTCACTCATAATGTCACTACACAACCAGGTACATCACTGACCTCACTCATACTGTCACTACCAATCCAGATACATCACTGACCTCCCTCATACTGTCACTACCCATCCAGGTACATCACTGACCTCACTCATACTGTCAATACCCATCCAGATACATCACTGACCTCACTCATACTGTCACTACCCATCCAGGTAAATCACTGACCTCACTCATACTGTCACTACCCATCCAGATACAACACTTACCTCCCTCATATTGTCAATACCCATCCAGGTACATCACTGACCTCACTCATACTATCACTACCCATCCAAATACATCACTGGCCTCACTCCTACTGTCACTACCCATCCAGGTACATCACTGACCTTACTCATAATATCACTTGCCATCCAGATACATCACTGAACTCACTCATACTTTCACTGCTCATCCAGATACATCACTGCTCACTCATACTTTCACGACTCATCCAGATACAGCACTGAGCTCACTCATACTGTCACTACCCATCCAGGTACATCACTGACCTCACTCATGCTATCACTACCCATCCTGATATATCACTGCCCTCACTCAAACTGTCACTACCAATCCAAATACATCACTGACATCACACATATTATCACTACCCATCCAGATACATCACTGACCTCATTCATACTCTCACTACCCATCCAGATGCATCACTGAACTCACTCATACTCTCACTACCCATCCAGATGCATCACTGAACTCACTCATATTCTCACTACCCATCCAGATGCATCACTGACCTCACTCATACTCTCACTACCCATCCACGTACTTCACTGAACTCACTCATATTTTCACTGCTCATCCAGATACATTACTGACCTTGCTCATACTATCACTACCGATGCAGATACATCACTGATCTCGCTCATACTGTCACTACCCATCCAGATGCATCACTGACCTCACACATACTGTCACTACCCATCCAGATACATCACTGACCTCACTCATACTGTCACTACCCATCCAGGTACATCACTGACCTCACTCATACTGACACTACTCATCCAGATACATCACTGACATCACTCATAATTTCACTACCCATCCAGAAACATCACTGATCTCACTCATACTGTCACTACCCATCCAGATACATCACTGACCTCACTCATGCTGTCACTGGCCATCCAGATACATCATGAATTCACTCATACTGTCACTACCCATCCAGGTACAGCAATGACCTCACTCTTACTGTCACAGCCCATCCAGGTACAGCACTGACCTCACTCATACTAACACTACACATCCAGATACAGCAGTGACCTCACTCACACTATCACTACCCATCCAGGATCATCACTGACATCACTCATATTGCAACAACCCATCCAGATACATCACTGACCTGACTCATACTATCACTGTCCCATCCAAATACATCACTGACCTCACGCGTACTGTCGGTACCCATCCAGATACATCACTGACCTCACTCATACTATCACTACCCATCCAAATACATCACTGACCTCACGCGTACTGTCGGTACCCATCCAGATACATCACTGAAAACACTCATACTTTCACGACTCATCCAGACACATCACTGACCTCACTCATATTGTCACTACCCATCCAGGTATATCACTGACCTCACTCGTACTGTCACTACCCATCCAGGTACATCACTGACCTTACTCATACTATCACTAGCCATCTAGATACATCACTGAACTCAATCATACTTTTACCTCTCATCCAGATACATTACTGACCTCACTCATACTATCACTACCCATGCAGATACAACACTGACCTCCCTCATATTGTCAATACCCATCCAGGTACATCACTGACCTCACTCATACAATCACTACCCTTCCAAATACATCACTGACCTCACTCCTACTGTCACTACCCATCCAGGTACATCACTGACCTTACTCATAATATCACTTGCCATCCAGATACATCACTGAACTCACTCATACTTTCACTGCTCATCCAGATACATCACTGCTCACTCATACTTTCACGACTCATCCAGATACAGCACTGAGCTCACTCATACTGTCACTACTCATCCAGATACATCACTGACCTCATTCATACTGTCACTACCCATCCTGATACATCACTGCCCTCACTCAAACTGTCACTACCAATCCAAATACATCACTGACATCACACATACTATCACTACCCATCCAGATACATCACTGACCTCATTCATACTCTCACTACCCATCCAGATGCATCACTGAACTCACTCATACTCTCACTACCCATCCAGATGCATCACTGAACTCACTCAAACTCTCACTACCCATCCAGATGCATCACTGACCTCACTCATACTCTCACTACCCATCCACGTACTTCACTGAACTCACTCATACTTTCATTGCTCATCCAGATACATTACTGGCCTTGCTCATACTATCACTACCGATGCAGATACATCACTGATCTCGCTCATACTGTCACTACCCATCCAGATGCATCATTGACCTCACTCATACTGTCACTACCCATCCAGATACTTCACTAACCTCACTTATACTGTCACTACCCATCCAGGTACATCACTGACCTCACTCATACTGACACTATCCATCCAGATACATCACTGACCTGACTCATACTGTCACTACCCATCCAGATCCATCACTGACCTCACTCATACTGTCACTACCCATCAAGATACAGCACTGACCTCACTCATACTGTCACTACCCAAACAGATACATCACTGACCTTACTCATACTCTCACGACTCATCCAGATACATCACTGACCTCACTGATACTGTCACTACCATCCAGATACATCACTGACCTCACTCATACTGTCACTACCCCTCCAGGGACATCACTGACCTCACTCATACTGTCACTACTCATCCAGATACATCACTGACCTCACTCATACTATCACTACCCTTCCAGATATATCACTGCCCTCACTCATACTCACACTACCCATACAGATACATCACTGATCTCACTCATACTTTCACTACCCATCCAGGTGCACCACTGACCTTACTCATACTGTCACTTCTCATCCAGATACATCACTGACCTCACTCATACTATCACTACCCATCCAGATACATCACTGACTTTACTCATACTGACTCGACCCATCAAGATACATCACTGATCTCACTCATACTGTCACTACTCATCCAGATACATCACTGACCTCACTCATACTGTCACTACTCATCCAGATACATCACTGACCTCACTCATACTGTCACTACCTATCCAGATACATTACTGACTTTAATCATACTGACTCGACCCATCAAGATACATCACTGATCTCACTCATACTGTCACTACTCATCCAGATACATCACTGACCTCACTCATACGGTCACTACTCATCCAGATACATCACTGACCTCACTCATACTGTCACTACTCATCCAGATAAATCACTGACTTCACTCATACTGTCACTCCTCATCCAGATATATCACTGACCTCACACATACAATCACCATCCATCCAGATACATCACTGACATCACTCATACTATCACTACCCATCCAGGTACAGCACTGACCTCACTCAAACTGTCACTACCCCTCTAGATACATCACTGACATTACTCATACTGTCACCAACAATCCAGGTACATCACTGACCTCACTCATACTGTCACTACCCATCCAGATACATCACTGACCTCACTGATACTGTCACTACCATCCAGGTACATCACTGACCTCAGTCATACTATCACGACCCATCCAGGTACATAACTGACATCACTCATATTGTCACGACCCATCCAGATACATCACTGACCTCAGTCATACTGTCACTACCCTTCCAGATACATCACTGACCTCACACATACTGTCACTACCCATCCAGATACATCACTGACCTCACTCATACTGTCACTACCCATCCAGGTACATCACTGACCTCACTCATACTGTCACTACCCACCCAGATACATCACTGAACCACTCATACCATCACCACCCATCCAGGTACATCACTGACCTCACTCATACTGTCACTACCCACCCAGCTACATCACTAACGTCACTCATACTGACACTACTCATCCAGATACATCACTGACATCACTCATAATTTCACTACCCATCCAGAAACATCACTGATCTCACTCATACTGTCACTACCCATCCAGATACATCACTGACCTCACTCATGCTGTCACTGGCCATCCAGATACATCATGAATTCACTCATACTGTCACTACCCATCCAGGTACAGCAATGACCTCACTCTTACTGTCACGGCCCATCCAGGTACAGCACTGACCTCACTCATACTAACACTACACATCCAGATACAGCAGTGACCTCACTCAGACTATCACTACCCATCCAGGATCATCACTGACATCACTCATATTGTAACAACCCATCCAGATACATCACTGACCTGACTCATACTATCACTACCCATCCAAATACATCACTGACCTCACGCGTACTGTCGGTACCCATCCAGATACATCACTGACCTCACTCATACTATCACTACCCATCCAAATACATCACTGACCTCACGCGTACTGTCGGTACCCATCCAGATACATCACCGAAAACACTCATACTTTCACGACTCATCCAGACACATCACTGACCTCACTCATATTGTCACTACCCATCCAGGTATATCACTGACCTCACTCGTACTGTCACTACCCATCCAGGTACATCACTGACCTTACTCATACTATCACTAGCCATCTAGATAATTCACTGAACTCAATCATACTTTTACCTCTCATCCAGATACATTACTGACCTCACTCATACTATCACTACCCATGCAGATACAACACTGACCTCCCTCATATTGTCAATACCCATCCAGGTACATCACTGACCTCACTCATACTATCACTACCCTTCCAAATACATCACTGACCTCACTCCTACTGTCACTACCCATCCAGGTACATCACTGACCTTACTCATAATATCACTTGCCATCCAGATACATCACTGAACTCACTCATACTTTCACTGCTCATCCAGATACATCACTGCTCACTCATACTTTCACGACTCATCCAGATACAGCACTGAGCTCTCTCATACTGTCACTACTCATCCAGATACATCACTGACCTCATTCATACTGTCACTACCCATCCTGATACATCACTGCCCTCACTCAAACTGTCACTACCAATCCAAATACATCACTGACATCACACATACTATCACTACCCATCCAGATACATCACTGACCTCATTCATACTCTCACTACCCATCCAGATGCATCACTGAACTCACTCATACTCTCACTACCCATCCAGATGCATCACTGAACTCACTCAAACTCTCACTACCCATCCAGATGCATCACTGACCTCACTCATACTCTCACTACCCATCCACGTACTTCACTGAACTCACTCATACTTTCATTGCTCATCCAGATACATTACTGACCTTGCTCATACTATCACTACCGATGCAGATATATCACTGATCTCGCTCATACTGTCACTACCCATCCAGATACATCACTGACCTTACTCATACTCTCACGACTCATCCAGATACATCACTGACCTCACTGATACTGTCACTACCATCCAGATACATCACTGACCTCACTCATACTGTCACTACCCCTCCAGGGACATCACTGACCTCACTCATACTGTCACTACTCATCCAGATACATCACTGACCTCACTCATACTATCACTACCCTTCCAGATATATCACTGCCCTCACTCATACTCACACTACCCATACAGATACATCACTGATCTCACTCATACTGTCACTACCCATCCAAGTGCACCACTGACCTTACTCATACTGTCACTTCTCATCCAGATACTTCACTGACCTCACTCATACTGTCACTACCCATCCAGATACATCACTGACTTTACTCATACTGACTCGACCCATCAAGATACATCACTGATCTCACTCATACTGTCACTACTCATCCAGATACATCACTGACCTCACTCATACTGTCACTACTCATCCAGATACATCACTGACCTCACTCATACTGTCACTACTCATCCAGATAAATCACTGACTTCACTCATACTGTCACTACTCATCCAGATATATCACTGACCTCACATATACAATCACCATCCATCCAGATACATCACTGACATCACTCATACTATCACTACCCATCTAGATACATCACTGACATTACTCATACTGTCACCAACCATCCAGGTACATCACTGACCTCACTCATACTGTCACTACCCATCCAGATACATCACTGACCTCACTGATACTGTCACTACCCATCCAGGTACATCACTGACCTCACTCATGCTATCACGACCCATCCAGGTACATAACTGACATCACTCATATTGTCACGACACATCCAGACACATCACTGACCTCACTCATACTGTCACTACCCTTCCAGATATATCACTGACCTCACACATACTGTCACTACCCATCCAGATACATCACTGACCTCACTCATACTGTCACTACCCATCCAGGTACATCACTGACCTCACTCATACTGTCACTACCCACCCAGATACATCACTGAACCACTCATACCATCACCACCTATGCAGGTACATCACTGACCTCACTCATACTGTCACTACCCACCCAGCTACTTCACTAACCTCACTCATACTGTCACTACTCATCCAGATACATCACTGACATCACTCATAATTTCACTACCCATCCAGAAACATCACTGATCTCACTCATACTGTCACTACCCATCCAGATACATCACTGACCTCACTCATACTGTCACTGGCCATCCAGATACATCATGAATTCACTCATACTGTCACTACCCATCCAGGTACAGCAATGACCTCACTCATACTGTCACGGCCCATCCAGGTACAGCACTGACCTCACTCATACTAACACTACACATCCAGATACAGCAGTGACCTCACTCACACTATCACTACCCATCCAGGTTCATCACTGACATCACTCATATTGTAACAACCCATCCAGATACATCACTGACCTCACTCATACTATCACTACCCATCCAAATACATCACTGAACTCACGCGTACTGTCGGTACCCATCCAGATACATCACTGAAAACACTCAGACTTTCACGACTCATCCAGACTCATCACTGACCTCACTCATATTGTCACTACCCATCCAGGTATATCACTGACCTCACTCGTACTGTCACTACCCATCCAGGTACAGCACTGACCTCACTCATACTATCACTACACATCCAGATACATCACTGACCTCATTCATAATGTCACTACCAATCCAGATACATCACTGACCTCACTCAAACTGTCACTACCAATCCAGATACATCACTGACATCACTCATACACTCACTACCCATCCAGATACATCACTGACCTCATTCATACTGTCACTACCAATCCAGATACATCACTGACCTCACTCATACTGTAACTACCCATCCAGGTACATCACTGACTTTACTCACACTGTCACTACCCATCCAGATATATCACTGACCTCACTCATGCTGTCACTAACTATGCAGATACATCACTGACCTCACTCATACTGTCACTACACATCTAGGAACATCACTGACCTCACGCATACTTTCACTACCCATCCAGGTACATCACTGATATCACTCATACTTTCACGACTCATCCAGATACATCACTGACCTCACTCATACTGTCACTACCCATCCAGATACATCACTGACCTCACTCCTACTGTCACTACCCATCCAGGTACAGCACTGACCACACTCAGACTGTCACTACAAATCCAGATACAGCAGTGACCTCACTCATACTGTAAATACCAATCCAGATAGATCACTGACCTCACTCCTACTGTCACTACCCATCCAGGTACAGCACTGACCTCACTCATACCGTCACTACCTATCCAGATACATCAATGACCTCATTCATACTATCGCTACCCATCCAGATACATCACTGACCTCACTCATTCTGTCACTGCCCATCCAGGAACATCATTGACCTCACTCATACTGTAACTGCCCATCCAGATACATCACTGACCTCACTCATACTGTCACTACCAATCCAGATACATCACTGACCTCACTCCTACTGTCACTACCCATCCAGGTGCATCACTGTCCTTACTCACACTGTCACTACCCATCCAGATACACCACTGACCTCACTCATACTGTCACTACCTATCCAGGGACATCACTGACCTCACTCATACTGTCACTACCCATCCAGATACATCACTGACCTCACTCATATTGTCAATACCGATCCAGGTACATCACTAACCTCACTCATACTATCACTACCAATCCAAATACATCACTAACCTCACTCCTACTGTCACTACCCATCCAGATACATCACTGAACACACTCATACATTCACGACTCATCCAGATACATCACTGACCTCACTCATACTGTCACTACCCATCCAGATACATCACTGACCTCACTCATACTATCTCTACCCATCCAGGTGCATCACTGTCCTTACTCACACTGTCACTACACATCCAGATACACCACTAACCTCACTCATACTGTCACTACCCATCCAGGTACATCACTGACCTCACTCATACTGTCACTACCCATCCAGATACATCACTGACCTCACTCATATTGTCAATACCCATCCAGGTACATCACTAACCTCACTCATACTATCACTACCAATCCAAATACATCACTTATCTCACTCCTACTGTCACTACCCATCCAGATACATCACTGAACACACTCATACATTCACGACTCATCCAGATTCATCACTGACCACACTCATACTGTCACTACCCATCCAGATAGAGGACTGACCTCACTCATACTGTCGCTACCCATCCAGGTACAGCACTGACCTCAATCATACTTTCACTACCCATGCAGATACATCACTGATCTCACTCATACTGTCACTACACATCCAGATAGAGCACTGACCTCACTCATACTGTCACTACCCATCCAGATACATCACTGACCTCATTCATACTGTCACTACCCATCCAGATACATCACTGACCTCACTCAAACTGTCACTACCAATCCAGATACATCACTGACATCACTCAAACTGTCACTACCCATCCAGATGCATCACTGACCTCACTCATACTCTCACTACCCATCCAGATGCATCACTGACCTCACTCATACTCTCACTACCCATCCAGGTACATCACTGACCTCACTCATACTGACACTATCCATCCATATACATCACTGACCTCACTCATACTGTCACTACCCATCAAGATACATCACTGACCTCACTCATACTGTCACTACCCATCAAGATACAGCACTGACCTCACTCATACTGTCACTACCCAAACAGATACATCACTGACCTTACTCATACTCTCACGACTCATCCAGATACATCACTGACCTCACTGATACTGTCACTACCATCCAGATACATCACTGACCTCACTCATACTGTCACTACCCCTCCAGGGACATCACTGACCTCACTCATACTGTCACTACTCATCCAGATACATCACTGACCTCACTCAAACTGTCACTACCAATCCAGATACATCACTGACATCACTCATACTCTCACTACCCATCCAGATGCATCACTGACCTCACTCATACTCTCACTACCCATCCAGGTACATCACTGACCTCACTCATACTATCACTACCCTTCCAGATATATCACTGCCCTCACTCATACTCACACTACCCCTACAGATACATCACTGATCTCACTCATACTGTCACTACCCATCCAGGTGCACCACTGACCTTACTCATACTGTCACTTCTCATCCAGATACATCACTGACCTCACTCATACTGTCACTACCCATCCAGATACATCACTGACTTTACTCATACTGACTCGACCCTTCAAGATACATCACTGATCTCACTCATACTGTCACTACTCATCCAGATACATCACTAACCTCACTCATACTGTCACTACTCATCTAGATACATCACTGACATTACTCATACTGTCACCAACCATCCAGGTACATCACTGACCTCACTCATACTGTCACTACCCATCCAGATACATCACTGACCTCACTGATACTGTCACTACCCATCCAGGTACATCACTGACCTCACTCATACTATCACGACCCATCCAGGTACATAACTGACATCACTCATATTGTCACGACCCATCCAGATACATCACTGACCTCACTCATACTGTCACTACCCTTCCAGATACATCACTGACTTCACACATACTGTCACTACCCATCCAGATACATCACTGACCTCACTCATACCATCACCACCCATCCAGGTACATCACTGACCTCACTCATACTGTCACTACCCACCCAGCTACATCACTAACCTCACTCATACTGTCACTACTCATCCAGATACATCACTGACATCACTAATAATTTCACTACCCATCCAGAAACATCACTGATCTCACTCATACTGTCGCTACCCATCCAGATACATCACTGACCTCACTCATACTGTCACTGGCCATCCAGATACATCATGAATTCACTCATACTGTCACTACCCATCCAGGTTCAGCAATGACCTCACTCTTACTGTCACAGTCCATCCAGGTACAGCACTGACCTCACTCATACTAACACTGCACATCCAGATACAGCAGTGACCTCACTCACACTATCACTACCCATCCAGGTTCATCACTGACATCACTCATATTGTAACAACCCATCCAGATACATCACTGACCTCACTCAAACTGTCACTACCAATCCAGATACATCACTGACATCACTCATACTCACACTACCCATCCAGATGCATCACTGACCTCACTCATACTCTCACTACCCATCCAGATGCATCACTGACCTCACTCATACTCTCACTACCCATCCAGATGCAACACTGACCTCACTTTTCTGTCACTACCCATCCAGGTACATCACTGAACTCACTAATACTATCACTACTCATCCAGATACATTACTGACCTTGCTCATACTCTCACTACCCATCCAGAAAAAGCACTGACCTCAATCATACTGACACTACCCATCCAGATGCATCACTGACTTCACTCACACTGTCACTACCCACCCAGATACATCACTGACCTCACTCATACTGTCACTACCCATCAAGATGCAGCACTGACCTCACTCATACTGTCACTACCATCCAGATACATCACTGACCTCACTCATACTGTCACTACCTATCCAGATACATCACTGACCTCACTCATACTGTCACTACCTATACAGATACATCACTGACCTCACTCATACTATCACTACCCATGCAGATACATCACTGATCTCACTCATACTGTCACGACACATCCAGATACAGCACTGACCTCACTCATACTATCACTACACAACCAGATACATCACTGACATCATTCATACTGTCACTACCCATCCAGATACATCACTGACCTCACTCAAATTGTCACTACTAAACCAGATACATCACTGACATCACTCATACTCTCACTACCCATCCAGATGCATCACTGACCTCACTCATACTCTCACTACCCATCCAGATGCATCACAGACCTCACTCATAATGTCACTACCATCCAGATACATCACTGACCTCACTCATACTTTCACTACTCATCCAAATACATTACTGACCTTGCTCATACTATCACTACCCATGCTGATACATCACTAATCTCGCTCAGACTGTCACGACGCATCCAGATAAAGCACTGACCTCACTCATACTATCACTACACATCCAGATACATCAATGTCCTTTCTCATACTGTCACTACCCATCAAGATACATCACTGACCTCATTTATACTGTCACTACCCATCCAGATATAGCACTGACATCACTCATACTGACACTACCCATCCAGATACATCACTGACCTCACTCATTCTATCTCTACTCATCCAGGTACATCACTGACCTTACTCACATGGTCACTACCCATCCAGATACATCACTGACCTCACTCATACTGTCACTACCCATCCAGGTACATCACTGACCTCACTCATACTATCACGACCCATCCAGGTACATAACTGACATCACTCATATTGTCACGACCCATCCAGATACATCACTGACCTCACTCATACTGTCACTACCCTTCCAGATACATCACTGACCTCACTCATACTGTCACTACCCACCCAGATACATCACTGAACCACTCATACCATCACCACCCATCCAGGTACATCACTGACCTCACTCATACTGTCACTACCCACCCAGCTACATCACTAACCTCACTCATACTGTCACTACTCATCCAGATACATCACTGACATCACTAATAATTTCACTACCCATCCAGAAACATCACTGATCTCACTCATACTGTCGCTACCCATCCAGATACATCACTGACCTCACTCATACTGTCACTGGCCATCCAGATACATCATGAATTCACTCATACTGTCACTACCCATCCAGGTACAGCAATGACCTCACTTTTACTGTCACGGTCCATCCAGGTACAGCACTGATCTCACTCATACTAACACTGCACATCCAGATACAGCAGTGACCTCACTCACACTATCACTACCCATCCAGGTTCATCACTGACATCACTCATATTGTAACAACCCATCCAGATACATCACTGACCTCACTCATACTATCACTACCCATCCAAATACATCACTGACCTCACGCGTACTGTCGGTACCCATCCAGATACATCACTGAAAACACTCATACTTTCACAACTCATCCAGATACATCACTGACCTCACTCATTCTATCTCTACTCATCCAGGTACATCACTGACCTTACTCACATTGTCACTACCCATCCAGATACATCACTGACCTCACTCATGCTATCACTACCCATCCAGATACATCACTGACCTCACTCATACTGTCACTACTCATCCAGATACATCACTGACCTCACTCACACTTTCACTACACATCCAGATACATCACTGACATCACTCATACTGTCACTACCCATCCAGGTACATCACTGACCTCACTCATACTGTCACTACCCACCCAGATACATCACTGACCTCACTCATACTGTCAATACCCATCCAGATACATCACTGACCTCATTCATACTGTCACTACCCATCCAGGTACATCACTGACCTCACTCATACTGTCACTACCCATCCAGATACAACACTGACCTCCCTCATATTGTCAATACCCATCCAGGTACATCACTGACCTCACTCATACTATCACTACCCATCCAAATACATCACTGACCTCACTCCTACTGTCACTACCCATCCAGGTACATCACTGACCTTACTCATAATATCACTTGCCATCCAGATACATCACTGAACTCACTCATACTTTCACTGCTCATCCAGATACATCACTGCTCACTCATACTTTCACGACTCATCCAGATACAGCACTGAGCTCACTCATACTGTCACTACTCATCCAGATACATCACTGACCTCACTCAAACTGTCACTACCAATCCAAATACATCACTGACATCACTCATACCCTCACTACCCATCCAGATGCATCAGTGACCTCACTCATACTGTCACTACCCATCCAGGTACATCACTGAACTCACTCATACTTTCACTACACATCCAGATACATCAGTGACCTCACTCATACAGTCACTACCCATCCAGATACATCACTGATCTCACTCAAACTGTCACGACCCATCCAGATACATCAATGACTTCACTCATACTGTCACTACCCATCAAGATACATCACTGACCTCACTCATACTGTCACTACCCATACAGATATAGCACTGACATAACTCATACTGACACTACCCATCCAGATACATCACTGACCTCACTCATACTGTCACTACCCATCCAGATACATCACTGACCTCACTCATACTGTCACTACCCATCAAGATACAGCACTGACCTCACTCATACTGTCACGACCCAACCAGATACATCACTGACCTTACTCATACTCTCACTACCCATCCAGATACATCACTGACCTCACTGATAAAGTCACTAGCATTCAAATACATCACTGACCTCACTCATACTGTCACTACCCCTCCAGGTACATCACAGACCTCACTCGAACACTCAATACCCATCCAGTTACATCAGTGACCTCACTCATAATGTCACTAATCATCCAGATACATCACTGACCTCACTTATACTGTCAGTACCCATCCAGACACAGCACTGACCTCACTCATACTCTCACTACCCATCCAGGTACATCACTGACCTCTCTCATACTATCACTAGCCATCCAGATACATCACTGACCTCACTCATACTATCACTACCCATCCAGATACATCACTGACCTCACTCATTCTATCTCTAGTCATCCAGGTACATCACTGACCTTACTCACACTGTCACTACCCATCCAGATACATCACTGACCTCACTCATGCTATCACTACCCATCCAGATACATCACTGACCTCACTCATACTGTCACTACTCATCCAGATACATCACTGACCTCACTCACACTGTCACTACACATCCAGATACATCACTGACCTCACTCATACTGTCACTACCCATACAGGTACATCACTGACCTCACTCATACTGTCACTACCAATCCAGATACATCACTGACCTCACTCATACTGTCACTACCCATCCAGGTACATCACTGACCTCACTCATACTGTCAATACTCATCCAGATACATTACTGACCTCACTCATACTTTCACTACCCATGCAGATACATCACTGATCTCACTCATACTGTCACTACACATCCAGATACAGCACTGACCTCACTCATACTATCACTACCCATCCAGATACATCACTGACCTCACTCAAATTGTCACTACTAAACCAGATACATCACTGACATCACTCATACTCTCACTACCCATCCAGGTACATCACTGACCTCACTCATACTATCACTACCCATCCAAATACATCACTGACCTCACTCCTACTGTCACTACCCATCCAGGTACATCACTGACCTTACTCATAATATCACTTGCCATCCAGATACATCACTGAACTCACTCATACTTTCTCTGCTCATCCAGATACATCACTGCTCACTCATACTTTCACGACTCATCCAGATACAGCACTGAGCTCACTCATACTGTCACTACTCATCCAGATACATCACTGACCTCATTCATACTGTCACTACCCATCCTGATACATCACTGCCCTCACTCAAACTGTCACTACCAATCCAAATACATCACTGACATCACACATACTATCACTACCCATCCAGATACATCACTGACCTCATTCATACTCTCACTACCCATCCAGATGCATCACTGACCTCACTCATACTCTCACTACCCATCCACGTACTTCACTGAACTCACTCATTCTTTCACTGCTCATCCAGATACATTACTGACCTTGCTCATACTATCACTACCGATGCAGATACATCACTGATCTCGCTCATACTGTCACTACCCATCCAGATGCATCACTGACCTCACTCATACTGTCACTACCCATCCAGATACTTCACTAACCTCACTTATACTGTCACTACCCATCCAGGTACATCACTGACCTCACTCATGCTGACACTATCCATCCAGATACATCACTGACCTCACTCATACTGTCACTACCCATCCAGATACATCACTGACCTCACTCATACTGTCACTACCCATCAAGATACAGCACTGACCTCACTCATACTGTCACTACCCAAACAGATACATCACTGACCTTACTCATACTCTCACGACTCATCCAGATACATCACTGACCTCACTGATACTGTCACTACCATCCAGATACATCACTGACCTCACTCATACTGTCACTACCCCTCCAGGGACATCACTGACCTCACTCATACTGTCACTACTCATCCAGATACATCACTGACCTCACTCATACCATCACTACCCTTCCAGATATATCACTGCCCTCACTCATACTCACACTACCCATACAGATACATCACTGATCTCACTCATACTGTCACTACCCACCCAGGTGCACCACTGACCTTACTCATACTGTCACTTCTCATCCAGATACATCACTGACCTCACTCATACTGTCACTACCCATCCAGATACATCACTGACTTTACTCATACTGACTCGACCCATCAAGATACATCACTGATCTCACTCATACTGTCACTACTCATCCAGATACATCACTGACCTCACTCATAGTGTCACTACTCATCCAGATACATCACTGACCTCACTCATACTGTCACTACTCATCCAGATAAATCACTGACTTCACTCATACTGTCACTACTCATCCAGATATATCACTGACCTCACACATACAATCACCATCCATCCAGATACATCACTGACTTCACTCATACTATCACTACCCATCCAGATACAGCATTGACCTCACTCAAACTGTCACTACCCATCTAGATACATCACTGACATTACTCATACTGTCACCAACAATCCAGGTACATCACAGACCTCACTCATACTGTCACTACCCTTCCAGATACATCACTGACCTCACACATACTGTCACTACCCATCCAGATACATCACTGACCTCACTCATACTGTCACTACCCATCCAGGTACATCACTGACCTCACTCATACTGTCACTACCCACCCAGATACATCACTGAACTCACTCATACTCTCACTACCCATCCACGTACTTCACTGAACTCACTCATACTTTCACTGCTCATCCAGATACATTACTGACCTTGCTCATACTTTCACTACCGATGCAGATACATCACTGATCTCGCTCATACTGTCACTACCCATTCAGATGCATCACTGACCTCACTCATACTGTCACTACCCATCCAGATACTTCACTAACCTCACTTATACTGTCACTACCCATCCAGGTACATCACTGAACTCAGTCATACTGACAATATCCATCCAGATACATCACTGACCTCACTCATACTGTCACTACCCATCCAGATACATCACTGACCTCACTCATACTGTCACTAGCCATCAATATACAGCACTGACCTCACTCATACTGTCACTACCCAAACAGATACATCACTGACCTTACTCATACTCTCACGACTCATCCAGATACATCACTGACCTCACTGATACTGTCACTACCATCCAAATACATCACTGACCTCACTCATACTGTCACTACCCCTCCAGGGACATCACTGACCTCACTCATACTGTCACTACTCATCCAGATACATCACTGACCTCACTCATACCATCACTACCCTTCCAGATATATCACTGCCCTCACTCATACTCACACTACCCATACAGATACATCACTGATCTCACTCATACTGTCACTACCCACCCAGGTGCACCACTGACCTTACTCATACTGTCACTTCTCATCCAGATACATCACTGACCTCACTCATAATGTCACTACTCATCCAGATACATCACTGACCTCACTCATAGTGTCACTACTCATCCAGATACATCACTGACCTCACTCATAGTGTCACTACTCATCCAGATACATCACTGACCTCGCTCATACTGTCACTACTCATCCAGATATATCACTGACCTCACACATACAATCACCATCCATCCAGATACATCACTGACTTCACTCATACTATCACTACCCATCCAGGTACAGCACTGACCTCACTCATACTGTCACTACCCATCTAGATACATCACTGACATTACTCATACTGTCACCAACAATCCAGGTACATAACAGACCTCACTCATACTGTCACTACCCTTCCAGATACATCACTGACCTCACACATACTGTCACGACCCATCCAGATACATCACTGACCTCACTCATACTGTCACTACCCATCCAGGTACATCACTGACCTCACTCATACTGTCACTACCCACCCAGCTACATCACTAACCTCACTCATACTGTCACTACTCATCCAGATACATCACTGACATCACTCATAATTTCACTACCCATCCAGAAACATCACTGATCTCACTCATATTGTCACGACCCATCCAGATACATCACTGACCTCACTCATACTGTCACTACCCATCCAGGTACATCACTGACCTCACTCCTACTGTCACTACCCACTCAGATATATCACTGAACCACTCATACCATCACCACCCATCCAGGTACATCACTGACCTCACTCATACTGTCACTACCCACCCAGCTACATCACTAACCTCACTCATACTGTCACTACTCATCCAGATACATCACTGACATCACTCATAATTTCACTACCCATCCAGAAACATCACTGATCTCACTCATACTGTCACTACCCATCCAGATACATCACTGACCTCACTCATACTGTCACGGCCCATCCAGGTACAGCACTGACCTCACTCATACTAACACTACACATCCAGATACAGCAGTGACCTCACTCACACTATCACTACCCATCCAGGTTCATCACTGACATCACTCATTTTGTAACAACCCATCCAGATACATCACTGACCTCACTCATACTATCACTACCCATCCAAATACATCACTGACCTCACGCGGACTGTCGGTACCCATCCAGATACATCACTGAAAACACTCATACTTTCACGACTCATCCAGACACATCACTGACCTCACTCATATTGTCACTACCCATCCAGGTATATCACTGACCTCACTCGTACTGTCACTACCCATCCAGGTACATCACTGACCTTACTCATACTATCACTAGCCATCTAGATACATCACTGAACTCAATCATACTTTTACCTCTCATCCAGATACATTACTGACCTCACTCATACTATCACTACCCATGCAGATACAACACTGACCTCCCACATATTGTCACTACCCATCCAGGTACATCACTGACCTTACTCATAATATCACTTGCCATCCAGATACATAACTGAACTCACTCATACTTTCACTGCTCATCCAGATACATCACTGCTCACTCATACTTTCACGACTCATCCAGATACAGCACTGAGCTCACTCATACTGTCACTACTCATCCAGATACATCACTGACCTCACTCAAACTGTCACTACCAATCCAAATACATCACTGACATCACTCATACCCTCACTACCCATCCAGATGCATCACTGACCTCACTCATACTCTCACTACCCATCCAGATGCATCAGTGACCTCACTCATACTGTCACTACCCATCCAGGTACATCACTGAACTCACTCATACTTTCATTACACATCCAGATACATCACTGACCTCACTCATACAGTCACTACCCATCCAGATACATCACTGATCTCACTCAAACTGTCACGACCCATCCAGATACATCAATGACTTCACTCATACTGTCACTACCCATCAAGATACATCACTGACCTCACTCATATTGTCACTACCCATACAGATATAGCACTGACATAACTCATCCTGACACTACCCATCCAGATACATCACTGACCTCACTCGAACACTCACTACCCATCCAGGCACATCACTGACCTCACTCATACTATCACTAGCCATCCAGATACATCACTGACCTCACTCATACTATCACTACCCATCCAGATACATCACTGACCTCACTCATTCTATCTCTAGTCATCCAGGTACATCACGGACCTTACTCACACTGTCACTACCCATCCAGATACATCACTGACCTCACTCATGCTATCACTACCCATCCAGATACATCACTGACCTCACTCATACTGTCACTACTCATCCAGATACATCACTGACCTCACTCACACTGTCACTGCACATCCAGATACATCACTGACCTCACTCATACTGTCACTACCCATCCAGGTGCATCACTGACCTCACTCATACTGTCACTACCAATCCAGATACATCACTGACCTCACTCATACTGTCACTACCCATCAAGATACAGCACTGACCTCACTCATACTGTCACTACCCAAACAGATACATCACTGACCTTACTCATACTCTCACGACTCATCCAGATACATCACTGACCTCACTGATACTGTCACTACCATCCAGATACATCACTGACCTCACTCATACTGTCACTACCCCTCCAGGGACATCACTGACCTCACTCATACTGTCAGTACTCATCCAGATACATCACTGACCTCACTCATACTATCACTTCCCTTCCAGATATATCACTGCCCTCACTCATACTCACACTACCCATACAGATACATCACTGATCTCACTCATACTGTCACTACCCACCCAGGTGCACCACTGACCTTACTCATACTGTCAATTCTCATCCAGATACATCACTGACCTCACTCATACTGTCACTACCCATCCAGATACATCACTGACTTTACTCATACTGACTCGACCCATCAAGATACATCACTGATCTCACTCATACTGTCACTACTCATCCAGATACATCACTGACCTCACTCATACTGTCACTACCCATCCAGGTACATCACTGACCTCACTCATACTGTCACTACCAATCCAGATACATCACTGACCTCACTCATACTTTCACTACCCATCCAGGTACATCACTGACCTCACTCATACTGTCAATACCCATCCAGATACATCACTGACCTCACTCATACTGTCACTACCCATCCAGGTACATCACTGACCTCACTCATACTGTCACTACCCATCCAGATACAACACTGACCTCCCTCATATTGTCAATACCCATCCAGGTACATCACTGACCTCACTCATACTATCACTACCCATCCAAATACATCACTGACCTCACTCCTACTGTCACTACCCATCCAGGTACATCACTGACCTTACTCATAATATCACTTGCCATCCAGATACATCACTGAACTCACTCATACTTTCACTGCTCATCCAGATACATCACTGCTCACTCATACTTTCACGACTCATCCAGATACAGCACTGAGCTCACTCATACTGTCACTACTCATCCAGATACATCACTGACCTCATTCATACTGTCACTACCCATCCTGATACATCACTGCCCTCACTCAAACTGTCACTACCAATCCAAATACATCACTGACATCACATACTATCACTACCCATCCAGATACATCACTGACCTCATTCATACTCTCACTACCCATCCAGATGCATCACTGAACTCACTCATACTCTCACTACCCATCCGGATGCATCACTGAACTCACTCATACTCTCACTACCCATCCAGATGCATCACTGACCTCACTCATACTCACACTACCCATCCACGTACTTCACTGAACTCACTCATACTTTCACTGCTCATCCAGATACATTACTGACCTTGCTCATACTATCACTACCGATGCAGATACATCACTGATCTCGCTCATACTGTCACTACCCATCCAGATGCATCACTGACCTCACTCATACTGTCACTACCCAACCAGATACTTCACTAACCTCACTTATACTGTCACTACCCATCCAGGTACATCACTGACCTCACTCATACTGACACTATCCATCCAGATACATCACTGACCTCACTCATACTGTCACTACCCATCCAGATACATCACTGACCTCACTCATACTGTCACTACCCATCAAGATACAGCACTGACCTCACTCATACTCTCACTACCCAAACAGATACATCACTGACCTTACTCATACTCTCACGACTCATCCATATACATCACTGACCTCACTGATACTGTCACTACCATCCAGATACATCACTGACCTCACTCATACTGTCACTACCCCTCCAGGGACATCACTGACCTCACTCATACTGTCACTACTCATCCAGATACATCACTGACCTCACTCATACTATCACTACCCTTCCAGATATATCACTGCCCTCACTCATACTCACACTACCCATACAGATACATCACTGATCTCATTAATACTGTCACTACCCACCCAGGTGCACCACTGACCTTACTCATACTGTCACTTCTCATCCAGATACATCACTGACCTCACTCATACTGTCACTACCCATCCAGATACATCACTGACTTTACTCATACTGACTCGACCCATCAAGATACAGCACTGATCTCACTCATACTGTCACTACTCATCCAGATACATCACTGACCTCACTCATACTGTCACTACTCATCCAGATACATCACTGACCTCACTCATACTGTCACTACTCATCCAGATAAATAACTGACTTCACTCATACTGTCACTACTCATCCAGATATATCACTGACCTCACACATACAATCACCATCCATCCAGATACATCACTGACATCACTCATACTATCACTACCCATCCAGGTACAGCACTGACCTCACTCATACTGTCACTACTCATCTAGATACATCACTGACATTACTCATACTTTCACCAACAATCCAGGTACATCACAGACCTCACTCATACTGTCACTACCCTTCCAGATACATCACTGACCTCACACATACTGTCACTACCCATCCAGATACATCACTGACCTCACTCATACTGTCACTACCCATCCAGGTACATCACTGACCTCACTCATACTGTCACTACCCACCCAGATACATCACTGAACCACTCATACCATCACCATCCATCCAGGTACATCACTGACCTCACTCATACTGTCACTACCCACCCAGCTACATCACTAACCTCACTCATACTGTCACTACTCATCCAGATACATCACAGACATCACTCATAATTTCACTACCCATACAGAAACATCACTGATCTCACTCATATTGTCACGACCCATCCAGATACATCACTGACCTCACTCATACTGTCACTACCCATCCAGGTACATCACTGACCTCACTCATACTGTCACTACCCACCCAGATATATCACTGAACCACTCATACCATCACCACCCATCCAGGTACACCACTGACCTCACTCATACTGTCACTACCCACCCAGCTACATCACTAACCTCACTCATACTGTCACTACTCATCCAGATACATCACTGACACCACTCATAATTTCACTACCCATCCAGAAACATCACTGATCTCACTCATACTGTCACTACCCATCCAGATACATCACTGACCTCACTCATACTGTCACTGGCCATCCAGATACATCATGAATTCACTCATACTGTCACTACCCATCCAGGTACAGCAATGACCTCACTCTTACCGTCACGGCCCATCCAGGTACAGCACCGACCTCACTCATACTAACACTACACATCCAGATACAGCAGTGACCTCACTCACACTATCACTACCCATCCAGGTTCATCACTGACATCACTCATATTGTAACAACCCATCCAGATACATCACTGACCTCACTCATACAATCACTACCTATCCAAATACATCACTGACCTCACGCGTACTGTCGGTACCCATCCAGATACATCACTGAAAACACTCATACTTTCACGACTCATCCAGACACATCACTGACCTCACTCATATTGTCACTACCCATCCAGGTATATCACTGACCTCACTCGTACTGTCACTACCCATCCAGGTACATCACTGACCTTACTCATACTATCACTAGCCATCTTGGTACATCACTGAACTCAATCATACTTTTACCTCTCATCCAGATACATTACTGACCTCACTCATACTATCACTACCCATGCAGATACAACACTGACCTCCCTCATATTGTCAATACCCATCCAGGTACATCACTGACCTCACTCATACTATCACTACCCATCCAAATACATCACTGACCTCACTCCTACTGTCACTACCCATCCAGGTCCATCACTGACCTTACTCATAATATCACTTGCCATCCAGATACATAACTGAACTCACTCATACTTTCACTGCTCATCCAGATAAATCACTGCTCACTCATACTTTCACGACTCATCCAGATACAGCACTGAGCTCACTCATACTGTCACTACTCATCCAGATACATCACTGACCTCATTCATACTGTCACTACCCATCCTGATACATCACTGCCCTCACTCAAACTGTCACTACCAATCCAAATACATCACTGACATCACACATACTATCACGACCCATCCAGATACATCACTGACCTCATTCATACTCTCACTACCCATCCAGATGCATCACTGAACTCACTCATAATCTCACTACCCATCCAGATGCATCACTGAACTCACTCATACTCTCACTACCCATCCAGATGCATCACTGACCTCACTCATACTCTCACTTCCCATCCACGTACTTCACTGAACTCACTCATACTTTCACTGCTCATCCAGATACATTACTGACCTTGCTCATACTATCACTACCGATGCAGATACATCACTGATCTCGCTCATACTGTCACTACCCATCAAGATGCATCACTGACCTCACTCATACTGTCACTACCCATCCAGATACTTCACTAACCTCACTTATACTGTCACTACCCATCCAGGTACATCACTGACCTCACTCATACTGACACTATCCATCCAGATACATCACTGACCTCACTCATACTGTCACTACCCATCCAGATACATCACTGACCTCACTCATACTGTCACTACCCATCAAGATACAGCACTGACCTCACTCATACTGTCAATACCCAAACAGATACATCACTGACCTTACTCATACTCTCACGACTCATCCAGATACATCACTGACCTCACTGATACTGTCACTACCATCCAGATACATCACTGACCTCACTCATACTGTCACTACCCCTCCAGGGACATCACTGACCTCACTCATACTTTCACTACTCATCCAGATACATCACTGACCTCACTCATACTATCACTAACCTTCCAGATATATAACTGCCCTCACTCATACTCACACTACCCATACAGATACATCACTGATCTCACTCATACTGTCACTACCCATCCAGGTGCACCACTGACCTTACTCATACTGTCACTTCACATCCAGATACACCACTGACCTCACTCATACTGTCACTACCCATCCAGATACATCACTGATTTTACTCATACTGACTCGACCCATCAAGATACATCACTGACCTCACTCATACTGTCACTACTCATCCAGATACATCACTGACCTCACTCATACTGTCACTACTCATCCAGATACATCACTGACCTCACTCATACTGTCACTACTCATCCAGATAAATTACTGACTTCACTCATACTGTCACTGCTCATCCAGATATATCACTGACCTCACACATACATTCACCATCCATCCAGATACATCACTGACATCACTCATACTATCACTACCCATCCAGGTACAGCAGTAACCTCATTCATACTGTCACTACCCATCTAGATACATCACTGACATTACTCATACTTTCACCAACCATCCAGGTACATCACTGACCTCACTCATACTGTCACTACCCATCCAGATACATCACTGACCTCACTGATACTGTCACTACCCATCCAGGTACACCACTGACCTCACTCTTACTATCACGACCCATCCAGGTACATAACTGACATCACTCATATTGTCACGACCCATCCAGATACATCACTGACCTAACTCATACTGTCACTACCCTTCCAGATACATCACTGACCTCACACATACTGTCACTACCCATCCAGATACATCACTGACCTCACTCATACTGTCACGACCCATACAGGTACATCACTGACCTCACTCATACTGTCACTACCCACCCAGATACATCACTGAACCACTCATACCATCACCACCCATCCAGGTACATCACTGACCTCACTCATACTGTCACTACCCACCCAGCTACATCACTAACCTCACTCATACTGTCACTACTCATCCAGATACATCACTGACATCACTCATAATTTCACTACCCATCCAGAAACATCACTGATCTCACTCATACTGTCACTACCCATCCAGATACATCACTGACCTCACTCATACTGTCACTGGGCATCCAGATACATCATGAATTCACTCATACTGTCACTACCCATCCAGGTAAGCAATGACCTCACTCTTACTGTCACGGCCCATCCAGGTACATCACTGACCTCACTCATACTAACACTACACATCCAGATACAGCAGTGACCTCACTCACACTATCACTACCCATCCAGGTTCATCACTGAAATCACTCATATTGTAACAACCCATCCAGATACATCACTGACCTCACTCATACTATCACTACCCATCCAAATACATCACTGACCTCACGCGTACTGTCGGTACCCATCCAGATACATCACTGAAAACACTCATACTTTCACGACTCATCCAGACACATCACTGACCTCACTCATATTGTCACTACCCATCCAGGTATATCACTGACCTCACTCGTACTGTCACTACCCATCCAGGTACATCACTGACCTTACTCATACTATCACTAGCCATCTAGATACATCACTGAACTCAATCATACTTTTACTTCTCATCCAGATACATTACTTACCTCACTCATACTATCACTACCCATGCAGATACATCACTGATCTCACTCATACTGTGACTACACATCCAGGTACAGCACTGACCTCACTCATACTATCACTACACATCCAGATACATCACTGACCTCATTCATACTGTCACTACCAATCCAGATACATCACTGACCTCACTCAAACTGTCACTACCAATCCAGATACATCACTGACATCACTCATACACTCACTACACATCCAGATACATCACTGACTTCATTCATACTGTCACTACCAATCCAGATACATCACTGACCTCACTCATACTGTAACTACCCATCCAGGTACATCACTGACTTTACTCACACTGTCACTACCCATCCAGATATATCACTGACCTCACTCATGCTGTCACTAACTATGCAGATACATCACTGACCTCACTCATACTGTCACTACACATCTAGGAACATCACTGACCTCACGCATACTTTCACTACCCATCCAGGTACATCACTGATATCACTCATACTTTTACGACTCATCCAGATACATCACTGACCTCACTCCTACTGTCACTACCCATCCAGGTACAGCACTGACCACACTCAGACTGTCACTACACATCCAGATACAGCAGTGACCTCACTCATACTGTCACTACCAATCCAGATACATCACTGACCTCACTCCTACTGTCACTACCCATCCAGGTACAGCACTGACCTCACTCATACTGTCACTACCTATCCAGATACATCACTGACCTCATTCATACTATCGCTACCCATCCAGATACATCCCTGACCTCACTCATTCTGTCACTGCCCATCCAGGAACATCATTGACCTCACTCATACTGTAACTACCCATCCAGATACATCACTGACCTCACTCATACTGTCACTACCCATCCAGATACATCACTGACCTCACTCCTACTGTCACTACCCATCCAGGTGCATCACTGTCCTTACTCACACTGTCACTACCCATCCAGATACACCACTAACCTCACTCATACTGTCACTACCCATCCAGGTACATCACTGACCTCACTCATACTGTCACTACCCATCCAGATACATCACTGACCTCACTCATATTGTCAATACCCATCCAGGTACATCACTAACCTTACTCATACTATCACTATCAATCCAAATACATCACTGACCTCACTCCTACTGTCACTACCCATCCAGATACTTCACTGAACACACTCAGACATTCACGACTCATCCAGATACATCACTGACCTCAATCATACTGTCACTACCCATCCAGATACATCACTGACCTCACTCATACTATCTCTACCCATCCAGGTGCATCACTGTCCTTACTCACACTGTCACTACCCATCCAGATACACCACTTACCTCACTCATACTGTCACTACCCATCCAGGTACATCACTGACCTCAGTCATACTGTCACTACCAATTCAGATACATCACTGACCTCACTCATATTGTCAATACCCATCCAGGTAAATCACTAACCTCACTCATACTATCACTACCAATCCAAATACATCACTGATCTCACTCCTACTGTCACTGCCCATCCAGATACATCACTGAACACACTCATACATTCACGACTCATCGAGATTCATCACTGACCACACTCATACTGTCACTACCCATCCAGATAGAGGACTGACCTCACTCATACTGTCGCTACCCATCCAGGTACAGCACTGACCTCACTCATACTATCACTCCCCATCCAGATACATCACTGACCTCACTCATACTGTCACGACCCATCCAGGTACATCACTGAACTCACTCATACATTCACTACTCATCCAGATACATCACTGCTCACTCATACTTTCTCTACTCATCCAGATACATTACTGACCTCAATCATACTTTCACTACCCATGCAGATACATCACTGATCTCACTCATACTGTCACTACAAATCCAGATACAGCACTGACCTCACTCATACTGTCACTACCCATCCAGATACATCACTGACCTCATTCATACTGTCACTACCCATCCAGATACATCACTGACCTCATTCAAACTGTCACTACCAATCCAGATACATCACTGACATCACTCATACTCTCACTACCCATCCAGATGCATCACTGACCTTACGCATACTCTCACGACTCATCCAGATACATCACTGACCTCACTGATACTGTCACTACCATCCAGATACATCACTGACCTCACTCATACTGTCACTACCCCTCCAGGGACATCACTGACCTCACTCATACTGTCACTAGTCATCCAGATACATCACTGACCTCACTCACACTATCACTACCCTTCCAGATATATATCTGCCCTCACTCATACTCACACTACCCATACAGATACATCACTGATCTCACTCATACTCTCACTGCCCATCCAGGTGCACCACTGACCTTACTCATGCTGTCACTTCTCATCCAGATACATCACTGACCTCACTCATACTGTCACTACCCATCCAGATACATCACTGACTTTACTCATACTGACTCGACCCATCAGGATACATCACTGATCTCACTCATACTGTCACTACTCATCCAGATATATCACTGACCTCACACATACAATCACCATCCATCCAGATACATCACTGACATCACTCATACTATCACTACCCATCCAGGTACAGCACTAACCTCACTCATACTGTCACTACCCATCTAGATACATCACTGACATTACTCATACTGTCACCAACCATCCAGGTACATCACTGACCTCACTCACACTGTCACTACCCATCCAGATACATCACTGACCTCACTGATACTGTCACTACCCATCCAGGTACATCACTGACCTCACTCATACTATCACGACCCATCCAGGTACATAACTGACATCACTCATATTGTCACGACCCTTCCAGATACATCACTGACCTCACTCATACTGTCACTACCCTTCCAGATACATCACTGACCTCACACATACTGTCACTACCCATCCAGATACATCACTGACCTCACTCAAAACTGTCACTACCCATCCAGGTACATCACTGACCTCACTCATACTGTCACTACCCACCCAGATACATCACTGAACCACTCATACCATCACCACCCATCCAGGTACATCACTGACCTCACTCATACTGTCACTACCCACCCAGCTACATCACTAACCTCACTCATACTGTCACTACTCATCCAGATACATCATGAATTCACCCATACTGTCACTACCCATCCAGATACATCACTGACCTCACTCATACTCTCACTCGCCATCTAGATACATCACTGAACTCAATCATACTTTTACTTCTCATCCAGATACATTACTGACCTCACTCATACTATCACTACCCATGCAGATACATGAATGATCTCACTCATACTGTGACTACACTTGCAGATACAGCAGTGACCTCACTCATACCATCACTACACATCCAGATACATCACTGATCTCATTCATACTGTCACTACGAATCCAGATACATCACTGACCTCACTCAAACTGTCACTACCAATCCAGATACATCACTGACATCACTCATACACTCACTACACATCCAGATACATCACTGACCTCATTCATACTGTCACTACCAATCCAGATACATCACTGACCTCACTCATACTGTAACTACCCATCCAGGTACATCACTGACTTTACTCACACTGTCACTACCCATCCAGATATATCACTGACCTCACTCATGCTGTCACTAACTATGCAGATACATCACTGACCTCACTCATACTGTCACTACACATCTAGGAACATCACTGACCTCACGCATACTTTCACTACCCATCCAGGTACATCACTGATATCACTCATACTTTCACGACTCATCCAGATACATCACTGACCTCACTCATACTGTCACTACCCATCCAGATACATCACTGACCTCACTCCTACTGTCACTACCCATCCAGGTACAGCACTGACCACACTCAGACTGTCACTACACATCCAGATACAGCAGTGACCTCACTCATACTGTCACTACCAATCCAGATACATCACTGACCTCACTCCAATGTCACTACCCATCCAGGTACAGCACTGACCTCACTCATACTGTCACTACCTATCCAGATACATCACTGACCTCATTCATACTATCGCTACCAATCCAGATACATCACTGACCTCACTCATTCTGTCACTGCCCATCCAGGAACATCATTGACCTCACTCATACTGTAACTACCCATCCAGATACATCACTGACCTCACTCATACTGTCACTACCAATCCAGATACATCACTGACCTCACTCCTACTGTCACTACCCATCCAGGTGCATCACTGTCCTTACTCACACTGTCACTACCCATCCAGATACACCACTAACCTCACTCATACTGTCACTACCCATCTAGATACATCACTGACCTCACTCATACTGTCAATACCCATCCAGATACATCACTGACCTCACTCATATTGTCAATACCCATCCAAGTACATCACTAACCTCACTCATACTATCACTACCAATCCAAATACATCACTGACCTCACTCCTACTGTCACTACCCATCCAGATACATCACTGAACACACTCATACATTCACGACTCATCCAGATACATCACTGACCTCACTCATACTGTCACTACCCATCCAGATACATCACTGACCTCACTCATACTATCTCTACCCATCCAGGTGTATCACTGTCCTTACTCACACTGTCACTTCCCATCCAGATACACCACTAACCTCACTCATACTGTCACTACCCATCCAGGTACATCACTGACCTCACTCATACTGTCACTACCCATCCAGGTACATCACTAACCTCACTCATACAATCACTACCAATCCAAATACATCACTGATCTCACTCCTACTGTCACTACCCATCCAGATACATCACTGAACACACTCATACATTCACGACTCATCCAGATTCATCACTGACCTCACTCATACTGTCACTACCCATCCAGATACAGGACTGACCTCACTCATACTGTCGCTACCCATACAGGTACAGCACTGACCTCACTCATACTATCACTCCCCATCCAGGTACATCACTGAACTCACTCATACCTTCACTACTCATCCAGATACATCACTGCTCACTCATACTTTCTCTACTCATCCAGATACATTACTGACCTCACTCATACTTTGACTACCCATGCAGATACATCACTGATCTCACTCATACTGTCACTACACATCCAGATACAGCACTGACCTCACTCATACTATCACTACACATCCAGATACATCACTGACCTCATTCATACTGTCACTATCCATCCAGATACATCACTGACCTCACTCAAACTGTCACTACCAATCCAGATACATCACTGACATCACTCATACTCTCACTACCCATCCAGATGCATCACTGACCTCACTCATACTCTCACTACCCATCCAGGTACATCACTGACCTCACTCATACTGTCACTACCCATCCAGACACATGACTGACCTCACTCATATTGTCAATACCCATCCAGGTACATCACTAACATCACTCATACTATCACTACCAATCCAAATACATCACTGACCTCACTCCTACTGTCACTACCCATCCAGATACATCACTGAACACACTCATACATTCACGACTCATCCAGATACATCACTGACCTCACTCATACTGTCACTACCCATCCAGATACATCACTGACCTCACTCATACTATCTCTACCCATCCAGGTGTATCACTGTCCTTACTCACACTGTCACTACCCATCCAGATACACCACTAACCTCACTCATACTGTCACTACCCATCCAGGTACATCACTGACCTCACTCATACTGTCACTACCCATCCAGATACATCACTGACCTCACTCATATTGTCAATACCCATCCAGGTACATCACTAACCTCACTCATACTATCACTACCAATCCAAATACATCACTGATCTCACTCCTACTGTCACTACACATCCAGATACATCACTGACCTCACTCATACTGTCACTACCCATCAAGATGCAGCACTGACCTCACTCATACTGTCACTACCCATCCAGATACATCACTGACCTCACTCATACTGTCACTACCTATCCAGATACATCACTGACCTCACTCATACTGTCACTACCAATCCAGGTACATCACTGACCTCACTCATACTATCACTACCCATGCAGATACATCACTGAACTCACTCATACTGTCACTACACATCCAGATACAGCACTGACCTCACTCAGACTATCACTACAGAACCAGATACATCACTGACATCATTCATGCTGTCACTACCCATCCAGATACATCACTGACCTCACTCAAATTGTCACTTCTATACCAGATACATCACTGACATCACTCATACTCTCAGTACCCATCCAGATGCATCACTGAACTCACTCATACTCTCACTACCCATCCAGATGCATCACAGACCTCACTCATAATGTCACTACCATCCAGATACATCACTGACCTCACTCATACTTTCACTACTCATCCAAATACATTACTGACCTTGCTCATACTATCACTACCCATGCAGATACATCACTAATCTCGCTCAGACTGTCACGACGCATCCAGATAAAGCACTGACCTCACTCATACTATCACTACACATCCAGATACATCAATGTCCTTTCTCATACTGTCACTGCCCATCAAGATACATCACTGACCTCACTTATACTGTCACTACCCATCCAGATACATCACTGACCTCACTCATACTGTCACTACCCATCCAGATATAGCACTGACATCACTCATACTGACACTACCCATCCGGATACATCACTGACCTCACTCATACTGTCACTACCCATCCAGATACATCACTGACCTCACTCATACTGTCACTACCCATCAAGATACAGCAATGACCTCACTCATACTGTCACTACCATCCAGATACATCACTGACCTCACTCATACTGTCACTACCCCTCCATGTACATCACTGACCTCACTCATACTCTCACTACACATCCAGATACATCACTGACCTCACTCATCCTGTCAGTACCCATCCATATACAGCACTGACATCATTCATACTCTCACTACCCATCCAGGTACATCACTGACCTCACTCATACTGTCACTAGCCATCCAGATACATCACTGGCCTCACTCATATTGTCACTACCCATCCAGATACATCACTGACCTCACTCATACTGTCACTACCCATCCAGGTACATCACTGACCTCACTCATACTATCACTACCCATCCAGATACATCACTGACATCACTCATTCTATCTCTACCCATCCAGATACATCTCTGACCTCACTCACACTGTCACTACCCATCCAGATACATCACTGACCTAACTCATATTGTCACTACCCATCCAGTTACATCACTGACCTCACTCATACTGTCACTACCCTTCCAGATACATCACTGACCTCCCTCATATTGTCAATACCCATCCAGGTACATAACTGACCTCACTCATACAATCACTACCCATCCAAATACATCACTGACCTCACTCCTACTGTCACTAACCATCCAGATACATCACTGAACACACTCATACATTCACGACTCATCCAGATACATCACTGACCTCACTCATACTCTCACTACCCATCCAGATGCATCACTGACCTCACTCATACTCTCACTACCCATCCAGATGCATCACTGACCTCATTCATACTGTCACTACTCATCCAGGTACATCACTGAACTCACTCATACTATCACTACTCATCCAGATACATTACTGACCTTGCTCATACTGTCACTACCCATCCAGATATAGCACTGACCTCAATCATACTGACACTACCCATCCAGATGCATCACTGACCTCACTCACACTGTCACTACCCACCCAGATACATCACTGACCTCACTCATACTGTCACTACCCATCAAGAAGCAGCACTGACCTCACTCATACTGTCACTACCATCCAGATACATCACTGACATCACTCATACTGTCACTACCCATCCAGATACATCACTGACCTCACTCATACTGTCACTACCCATCCAGGTACAGCACTGACCTCACTCATACTATCACTACTCATCCAAATACATCACTGACCTCACTCATACTGTCACTACCCATCCAGGTATATCACTGACCTCACTCATATTGTCACTACCCATCCAGATACATCACTGACCTCACTCATACTGTCACTGCCCATCCAGGTACATCACTGACCTCACTCATACTATCACTACCCATGCAGATACATCACTGATCTCACTCATACTGTCACTACCCATCCAGATGCATCACAGACCTCACTCATAATGTCACTACCCATGCAGGTACATCACTGAACTCACTCATACTTTCACTACTCATCCAAATACATTACTGACCATGCTCATACAATCACTACCCATGCAGATACATCACTAATCTCGTTCAGACTGTCACGACGCATCCAGATAAAGCACTGACCTCACTCATACTATCACTACACATACAGATACATCACTGACCTCACTCATACAGTCACTACCCATCCAGATACATCACTGATCTCACTCAAACTGTCACGACCCATCCAGATACATCAATGACCTTACTCATACTGTCACTACCCATCAAGATACATCACTGACCTCACTTATACTGTCACTACCCATCCAGGTACATCACTGACCTCACTCATACTGTCACTACCCACCCAGATACATCACTGAACCACTAATACCATCACCACCCATCCAGGTACATCACTGACCTCACTCATACTGTCACTATCCACCCAGCTACATCACTAACCTCACTCATACTGTCACTACTCATCCAGATACATCACTGACATCACTCATAATTTCACTACCCATCCAGAAACATCACTGATCTCACTCATACTGTCACGGCCCATCCAGGTACAGCACTGACCTCACTCATACTAACACTACACATCCAGATACAGCAGTGACCTCACTCACACTATCACTACCCATCCAGGTTCATCACTGACATCACTCATATTGTAACAACCCATCCAGATACATCACTGACCTCACTCATACTCTCACTACCCATTCAGGTACATCACTGAACTCACTCATACTATCACTACTCATCCAGATACAGTACTGACCTTGCTCATACTGTCACTACCCATCCAGATATAGCACTGACCTCAATAATACTGACACTACCCATCCAGATGCATCACTGACCTCACTCACACTGTCACTACCCACCCAGATACATCACTGACCTCACTCATACTGTCACTACCCATCAAGATGTAGCACTGACCTCACTCATACTGTCACTGCCATCCAGATACATCACTGACCTCACTCATACTGTCACTACACATCCAGATACAGAACTGACCTCACTCATACTATCACTACTCATCCAGATACATCACTGACCTCACTCATACTGTCACTACCCATCCAGGTATATCACTGACCTCACTTATACTGTCACTACCCATCCAGATACATCACTGACCTCACTCATACTGTCACTACCCATCCAGGTACATCACTGACCTCACTCATACTATCACTACCCATGCAGATACATCACTGATCTCACTCATACTGTCACTACACATCCAGATACAGCATTGACCTCACTCATACTATCACTACACATCCAGATACATCACTGACATCATTCATACTGTCACTACCCATCCAGATACATCAATGACCTCACTCAAATTGTCACTACTAATCCAGATACATCAATAACCTTACTCATACTGTCACTACCCATCAAGATACATCACTGACCTCACTGAAACTGTCACTACCCATCAAGATACATCACTGACCTCACTCATACTGTCACTACCCATCAAGATACATCACTGACCTCACTCATACTGTCACTACCCATCCAGATATAGCACTGACATCACTCATACTGACACTACCCATCCAGATACATCACTGACCTCACTCATACTGTCACTACCCATCCAGATACATCACTGACCTCACTCATACTGTCACTACCCATCAAGATACAGCACTGACCTCACTCATACTGTCACTACCAACCAGATACATCACTGACCTCACTCATACTGTCACTACCCCTCCAGGTACATCACTGACCTCACTCATACTCTCACTACCCATCCAGATACTTCACTGACCTCACTCATACTGTCACTAGCCATCCAGATACATCACTGGCCTCACTCATACTGTCACTACCCATCCAGCTATATCACTGATTTCACTCATACTATCACTACCCATCCAGATACATCACTGACCTCACTCATTCTATCTCTACCCATCCAGATACAGCTCTGACATCTTTTATACTCTCACTACCCATCCAGGTACATCACTGACCTCACTCATACTGTCACTACCCATCCAGATACATCACTGGCCTCACTCATACTGTCACTACCCATCCAGCTATATCACTGATCTCACTCATACTATCACTACCCATCCAGATACATCACTGACCTCACTCATTCTATCTCTACCCATCCAGATACATCTCTGACCTCACTCACACTGTCACTACCCATCGAGATACATCACTGACCTAACTCATATTGTCACTACCCATCCAGGTACATCACTGACCACACTCATACTGTCACTACCCTTCCAGATACATCACTGACCTCCCTCATATAGTAAATACCCATCCAGGTACATAACTGACCTCATTTATACTATCACTACCCATCCAAATACATCACTGACCTCACTCCTACTGTCACTAACCATCCAGATACATCACTGAACAAACTCATACATTCACGACTCATCCAGATACATCACTGACCTCACTCATACTGTCACTACACATCCAGGTACAGCACTGACCTCACTCATACTGTCACTACCCGTCCAGGTACAGCACTGACCTCACTCATACTGTCAATACCCATCCAGGTACATCAATGACCTCACTCATACTGTCACTACCCATCCAGATACATCACTGCCCTCACTCATACTGTCACTGCCCATCCACGTACATCACTGACCTCACTCATACTATCACTATACATCCAGATATATCACTGAACTCACTCATACTTTCACTACTCATCCAGATACATTAATGACCTCACTCATACTGTCACTCCCCATCCAGATACATCAGTGACCTCACTCATATTGTCAATACCCATCCAGGAACATCACTGACCTCACTCATACTATCACTACCAATCCAAATACATCACTGACCTCACTCCTACTGTTACTACCCATCCAGATACATCACTGAACACACTCATACTTTCACGACTCATCCAGATACATCACTGACCTCACTCATACTGTCACTACCCGTCCAGATACAGCACTGACCTAACTCATACTGTCTCTACCCATCCAGGTACAGCACTGACCTCACTCATACTATCACTACTCATCCAGATACATCACTGACCTCACTCATACTGTCACTACCCATCCAGGTATATCACTGACCTCACTCATACTGTCACGACCCATCCAGATACATCACTGACCTCACTCATACTGTCACTACCCATCCAGATACATCACTGACCTCACTCATACTGTCACTACCCATCCAGATACATCACTGACCTCACTCATACTGTCACTACCCATCCAGATACATCACTGAACTCACACATACTGTCACTACCCATCCAGGTACAGCACTGACCTCACTCATACTATCACTATTCATCCAGATACATTACTGACCTCACTCATACTATCACTACCCATGCAGATACATCACTGATCTCACTCATACTGTCACTACACATCCAGATACAGCACTGACCTCACTCATACTATCACTACACATCCAGATACATCACTGACATCATTCATACTGTCACTACTCATCCAGATACATCAATGACCTCACTCAAATTATCACTACTAATCCAGATACATCAATAACCTTACTCATACTGTCACTACCGATCAAGATGCATCACTGACTTCACTTATACTGTCACTACCCATCCAGATACAGCACTGACATCACTCGTACTGACACTACCCATCCAGATACATCACTGACCTCACTCATACTGTCACTACCCATCCAGATACATCACTGACCTCACTCATACTGTCACTACCCATCAAGATACAGCACTGACCTCACTCATACTGTCACTACCATCCAGATACATCACTGACCTCACTCATACTGTCACTACCCCTCCAGGTACATCACTGACCTCACTCATACTCTCACTAACCATCCAGATACAGGACTGACCTCACTCATACAGTCACTACCCATCCAGATACATCACTGATCTCACTCAAACTGTCACGACCCATCCAGATACATCAATGACCTTACTCATACTGTCACTACCCATCAAGATACATCACTGACCTCACTTCTACTGTCACTACCCATCCAGGTACATCACTGACCTCACTCATACTGTCACTACCCACCCAGATACATCACTGAACCACTCATACCATCACCACCCATCCAGGTACATCACTGACCTCACTCATACTGTCACTATCCACCCAGCTACATCACTAACCTCACTCATACTGTCACTACTCATCCAGATACATCACTGACATCACTCATAATTTCACTACCCATCCAGAAACATCACTGATCTCACTCATACTGTCACGGCCCATCCAGGTACAGCACTGACCTCACTCATACTAACACTACACATCCAGATACAGCAGTGACCTCACTCACACTATCACTACCCATCCAGGTTCATCACTGACATCACTCATATTGTAACAACCCATCCAGATACATCACTGACCTCACTCATACTCTCACTACCCATTCAGGTACATCACTGAACTCACTCATACTATCACTACTCATCCAGATACAGTACTGACCTTGCTCATACTGTCACTACCCATCCAGATATAGCACTGACCTCAATAATACTGACACTACCCATCCAGATGCATCACTGACCTCACTCACACTGTCACTACCCACCCAGATACATCACTGACCTCACTCATACTGTCACTACCCATCAAGATGTAGCACTGACCTCACTCATACTGTCACTGCCATCCAGATACATCACTGACCTCACTCATACTGTCAATACCCATCCAGATACATCACTGACCTCACTCATACTGTCACTACCCATCCAGGTACAGAACTGACCTCACTCATACTATCACTACTCATCCAGATACATCACTGACCTCACTCATACTGTCACTACCCATCCAGGTATATCACTGACCTCACTCATACTGTCACTACCCATCCAGATACATCACTGACCTCACTCATACTGTCACTACCCATCCAGGTACATCACTGACCTCACTCATACTATCACTACCCATGCAGATACATCACTGATCTCACTCATACTGTCACTACACATCCAGATACAGCACTGACCTCACTCATACTATCACTACACATCCAGATACATCACTGACATCATTCATACTGTCACTACCCATCCAGATACATCAATGACCTCACTCAAATTGTCACTACTAATCCAGATACATCAATAACCTTACTCATACTGTCACTACCCATCAAGATACATCACTGACCTCACTTATACTGTCACTACCCATCAAGATACATCACTGACCTCACTCATACTGTCACTACCCATCCAGATATAGCACTGACAAAACTCATACTGACACTACCCATCCAGATACATCACTGACCTCACTCATACTGTCACTACCCATCCAGATACATCACTGACCTCACTCATACTGTCACTAGCCATCAAGATACAGCACTGACCTCACTCATACTGTCACTACCAACCAGATACATCACTGACCTCACTCATACTGTCACTACCCCTCCAGGTACATCACTGACCTCACTCATACTCTCACTACCCATCCAGATACTTCACTGACCTCACTCATACTGTCACTAGCCATCCAGATACATCACTGACCTCACTCATTCTATCTCTACCCATCCAGATACAGCTCTGACATATTTTATACTCTCACTACCCATCCAGGTACATCACTGACCTCACTCATACTGTCACTAGCCATCCAGATACATCACTGGCCTCACTCATACTGTCACTACCCATCCAGCTATATCACTGATCTCACTCATACTATCACTACCCATCCAGATACATCACTGACCTCACTCATTCTATCTCTACCCATCCAGATACATCTCTGACCTCACTCACACTGTCACTACCCATCGAGATACATCACTGACCTAACTCATATTGTCACTACCCATCCAGGTACATCACTGACCTCACTCATACTGTCACTACCCTTCCAGATACATCACTGACCTCCCTCATATAGTAAATACCCATCCAGGTACATAACTGACCTCATTTATACTATCACTACCCATCCAAATACATCACTGACCTCACTCCTACTGTCACTAACCATCCAGATACATCACTGAACAAACTCATACATTCACGACTCATCCAGATACATCACTGACCTCACTCATACTGTCACTACACATCCAGGTACAGCACTGACCTCACTCATACTGTCACTACCCGTCCAGGTACAGCACTGACCTCACTCATACTGTCAATACCCATCCAGGTACATGAATGACCTCACTCATACTGTCACTACCCATCCAGATACATCACTGCCCTCACTCATACTGTCACTGCCCATCCAGGTACATCACTGACCTCACTCATACTATCACTATACATCCAGATATATCACTGAACTCACTCATACTTTCACTACTCATCCAGATACATTAATGACCTCACTCATACTGTCACTCCCCATCCAGATACATCACTGACCTCACTCATATTGTCAATACCCATCCAGGAACATCACTGACCTCACTCATACTATCACTACCAATCCAAATACATCACTGACCTCACTCCTACTGTTACTACCCATCCAGATACATCACTGAACACACTCATACATTCACGACTCATCCAGATACATCACTGACCTCACTCATACTGTCACTACCCATCCAGATACAGCACTGACCTAACTCATACTGTCTCTACACATCCAGGTACAGCACTGACCTCACTCATACTGTCACGACCCATCCAGATACATCACTGACCTCACTCATACTGTCACTACCCATCCAGATACATCACTGACCTCACTCATACTGTCACTACCCATCCAGATACATCACTGAACTCACACATACTGTCACTACCCATCCAGGTACAGCACTGACCTCACTCATACTATCACTATTCATCCAGATACATTACTGACCTCACTCATACTATCACTACCCATGCAGATACATCACTGATCTCACTCATACTGTCACTACCCCTCCAGGTACATCACTGACCTCACTCATACTCTCACTAACCATCCAGATACTTCACTGACCTCACTCATACTGTCACTAGCCATCCAGATACATCACTGGCCTCACTCATACTGTCACTACCCATCCAGCTATATCACTGATTTCACTCATACTATCACTACCCATCCAGGTACAGCACTGACCTCACTCATTCTATCTCTACCCATCCAGATACAGCTCTGACATCTTTTATACTCTCACTACCCATCCAGGTACATCACTGACCTCACTCATACTGTCACTTGCCATCCAGATACATCACTGGCCTCACTCATACTGTCACTACCCATCCAGCTATATCACTGATCTCACTCATACTATCACTACCCATCCAGATACATCACTGACCTCACTCATTCTATCTCTACCCATCCAGATACATCTCTGACCTCACTCACACTGTCACTACCCATCGAGATACATCACTGACCGAACTCATATTGTCACTACCCATCCAGGTACATCACTGACCTCACTCATACTGTCACTACCCTTCCAGATACATCACTGACCTCCCTCATATTGTAAATACCCATCCAGGTACATAACTGACCTCATTCATACTATCACTACACATCCAAATACATCACTGACCTCACTCCTACTGTCACTAACCATCCAGATACATCACTGAACACACTCATACATTCACGACTCATCCAGATACATCACTGACCTCACTCATACTGTCACTACCCATCCAGGTACAGCACTGACCTCACTCATACTGTCACTACCCGTCCAGGTACAGCACTGACCTCACTCCTACTGTCACAACCCATCCAGGTATATCACTGACCTCACTCATACTGTCAATACCCATCCAGGTACATCACTGACCTCACTCATACTGTCACTACCCATCCAGATACATCACTGCCCTCACTCATACTGTCACTGCCCATCCAGGTACATCACTGACCTCACTCATACTATCACTATACATCAAGATATATCACTGAACTCACTCATACTTTCACTACTCATCCAGATACAGAAATGACCTCACTCATATTGTCAATCCCCATCCAGATACATCACTGACCTCACTCATATTGTCAATACCCATCCAGGAACATCACTGACCTCACTCATACTATCACTACCAATCCAAATACATCACTGACCTCACTCCTACTGTCACTACCCATCCAGATACATCACTGAACACACTCATACTTTCACGACTCATCCAGATGCATCACTGACCTCACTCATACTGTCACTACCCATCCAGATACAGCACTGACCTCACTCATACTGTCTCTACCCATCCAGGTACAGCACTGACCTCACTCATACTATCACTAATCATCCAGATACATCACTGACCTCACTCATACTGTCACTACCCATCCAGGTATATCACTGATCTCACTCATACTGTCACGACCCATCCAGATACATCACTGACCTCACTCATACTGTCACTACCCATCCAGATACATCACTGACCTCACTCATACTGTCACTACCCATCCAGATACATCACTGACCTCACTCATACTGTCACTACCCATCCAGATACATCACTGAACTCACTCATACTGTCACTACCCATCCAGGTACAGCACTGACCTCACTCATACTATCACTATTCATCCAGATACATTACTGATCTCACTCATACTATCACTACCCATGCAGATACATCACTGATCTCACTCATACTGTCACTACACATCCAGATACAGCACTGACCTCACTCATACTATCACTACACATCCAGATACATCACTGACCTCATTCATACTGTCACTACCCATCCAGATACATCACTGACCTCACTCAAACTGTCACTACCAATCCAGATACATCACTGACATCACTCATACTCTCACTACACATCCAGATGCATCACTGACCTCTCTCATACTCTCACTACCCATCCAGATGCATCACTGACCTCACTCATACTGTCACTACCCATCCAGGTACATCACTGAACTCACTCATACTTTCACTACTCATCCAGATACATCACTGCTCACTCATACTTTCACTACTCATCCAGATACATTACTGACCTCACTCATACTCTCACTACCCATGCAGATACATCACTGATCTCACTCATACTTTCACTACTCATCCAGATACAGTACTAACCTTGCTCATACTGTCATTACCCATCCAGATATAGCACTGACCTCAATCATACTGACACTACCCATCCAGATACATCACTGACCTCACTCATACTGTCACTACCCATCAAGATGCAGCACTGACCTCACTCATACTATCATGACCCATGCAGATACATCACTGATCTCATTCATACTGTCACTACACATCCAGATACAGCACTGACCTCACTCATACTATGACTACACATCCAGATACATCACTGACATCATTCATACTGTCACTACTCATCCAGATGCATCACTGACCTCACTCATACTCTCACTACCCATCCAGATGCATCACAGACCTCACTCATAATGTCACTACCCATGCAGGTACATCACTGAACTCACTCATACTTTCACTACTCATCCAGATACATTACTGACCTTGCTCATACTATCACTACCCATGCAGATACATCACTAATCTCGCTCATGCTGTCACGACGCATCCAGATAAAGCACTGACCTCACTCATACTATCACTACACATCCAGATAATTCACTGACCTCACTCATACAGTCACTACCCATCCAGAAACATCACTGATCTCACTCAAACTGTCACGACCCATCCAGATACATCAATGACAATACTCATACTGTCACTACCCATCAAGAATCTTCACTGACCTCACTTATATTGTCACTACCCATCCAGATACATCACTGACCTCATTCATACTGTCACTACCCAACCAGATACATCACTGACCTCACTCATACTCTCACTACCCGTCCAGATGCATCACTGACCTCACTCATACTGTCACTACCCATCCAGATACATCACTGACCTTACTCGCACTGTCACTTCCCATCCAGATACATCACTGACCTCACTCATACTATCACTACCTATGCAGATACATCACTGACCTCACTCATACTCTCACTACCAATCCAGGAACATCACTGACCACATTCATACTGTCACTGCCCATCCAGATACATCACTGACCTCGCTCATATTGTCAATACCCATCCAGATACATCACTGACCTCACTCATATTGTCAATACCCATCCAGGTACATCACTGACCTCACGCCTACTATCACTACACATCCAGGTACATCACTGATATCACTCATACTTTCACGACTCATCCAGATACATCACTGACCTCACTCATACTGTCACTACCCATCCAGATACATCACTGACCTCACTCCTACTATCACTACCCATCCAAGTACAGCACTGACCTGACTCAACCTGTCACTACACATCCAGATACAGCAGTGACCTCACTCACACTATCACAACCCATCCAGATACATTACTGACCTCACTCATACTATCACTACCCATCCAAATGCATCACTGACCTGACTCATACTGTCACTACCCATCCAGGTACATCATTGACCTCACTCATGCTGTCACTACCCATCCAGATGCATCACTGACCTCACTCATACTATCACTACCCATCCAGATACATCACTGACCTCACTCCACTGTCACTACCCATCCAGGTACATCACTGACCTCACTCATACGATAACTACCCATCCAGATACATCACTGACCTCACTCATATTGTCAATACCCATCCAGATACATCACTGACCTCACACATATTGTCAATACCCATCCAGGTATACCACTGACCTCACGCATACTATCACTACCCATCCAGGTACATCACTGATATCACTCATACTTTCACGACTCATCCAGATACATCACTGACCTCACTCATACTGTCACTACCCATCCAGGTATATCACTGACCTCACTCATACTGTCACGACCCATCCAGGTACATCACTGACCTCACTCATACTGTCACTACCCATCCAGATACATCACTGACCTCACTCATACTGTCACTACCCATCCAGATACATCACTGACCTCACTCATACTGTCACTACCCATCCAGATACATCACTGAACTCACTCATACTGTCACTACCCATCCAGGTACAGCACTGACCTCACTCATACTATCACTATTCATCCAGATACATTACTGACCTCACTCATACTATCACTACCCATGCAGATACATCACTGATCTCACTCATACTGTCACTACACATCCAGATACAGCACTGACCTCACTCATACTATCACTACACATCCAGATACATCACTGACCTCATTCATACTGTCACTACCCATCCAGATACATCACTGACCTCACTCAAACTGTCACTACCAATCCAGATACATCACTGACATCACTCATACTCTCACGACACATCCAGATGCATCACTGACCTCTCTCATACTCTCACTACCCATCCAGATGCATCACTGACCTCACTCATACTGTCACTACCCATCCAGCTACATCACTGAACTCACTCATACTTTCACTACTCATCCAGATTCATCACTGCTCACTCATACTTTCACTACTCATCCAGATACATTACTGACCTCACTCATACTATCACTACCCATGCAGATACATCACTGATCTCACTCATACTTTCACTACTCATCCAGATACATTACTAACCTTGCTCATACTGTCATTACCCATCCAGATATAGCACTGACCTCAATCATACTGACACTACCCATCCAGATACATCACTGACCTCACTCATACTGTCACTACCCATCAAGATGCAGCACTGACCTCACTCATACTATCACGACCCATGCAGATACATCACTGATCTCATTCATACTGTCACTACACATCCAGATTCAGCACTGACCTCACTCATACTATCAGTACACATCCAGATACATCACTGACATCATTCATACTGTCACTACTCATCCAGATGCATCACTGACCTCACTCATACTCTCACTACCCATCCAGATGCATCACAGACCTCACTCATAATGTCACTACCCATGCAGGTACATCACTGAACTCACTCATACTTTCACTACTCATCCAGATACATTACTGACCTTGCTCATACTATCACTGCCCATGCAGATACATCACTAATCTCGCTCATACTGTCACTACCCATCCAGACACATCACTGATCTCACTCAAACTGTCACGACCCATCCAGATACATCAATGACAATACTCATACTGTCACTACCCATCAATACATCACTGACCTCACTTATATTGTCACTACCCATCCAGATACATCACTGACCTCATTCATACTGTCACTACCCAACCAGATGTAGCACTGACATCACTCATACTGACACTACCCATCCAGATACATCACTGACCTCACTCATACTGTCACTACCCATCCAGATACATCACTGACCTCACTCATACTCTCACTACCCGTCCAGATGCATCACTGACCTCACTCATACTGTCACTCCCCATCCAGATACATCACTGACCTTACTCGCACTGTCACTTCCCATCCAGATACATCACTGACCTCACTCATACTATCACTACCTATGCAGATACATCACTGACCTCACTCATACTCTCACTACCAATCCAGGAACATCACTGACCACATTCATACTGTCACTGCCCATCCAGATACATCACTGACCTCGCTCATATTGTCAATACCCATCCAGATACATCACTGACCTCACTCATATTGTCAATACCCATCCAGGTACATCACTGACCTCACGCCTACTATCACGACACATCCAGGTACATCACTGATATCACTCATACTTTCACGACTCATCCAGATACATCACTGACCTCACTCATACTGTCACTACCCATCCAGATACATCACTGACCTCACTCCTACTATCACTACCCATCCATGTACAGCACTGACCTGACTCAACCTGTCACTACACATCAAGATACAGCAGTGACCTCACTCACACTATCACAACCCATCCAGATACATTACTGACCTCACTCATACTATCACTACCCATCCAGATGCATCACTGACCTGACTCATACTGTCACTACCCATCCAGGTACATCATTGACCTCACTCATGCTGTCACTACCCATCCAGATACATCACTGACCTCACTCATACTATCACTACCCATCCAGATACATCACTGACCTCACTCCTACTGTCACTACCCATCCAGGTACATCACTGACCTCACTCATACGATAACTACCCATCCAGATACATCACTGACCTCACTCATATTGTCAATACCCATCCAGATACATCACTGACCTCACACATATTGTCAATACCCATCCAGGTATACCACTGACCTCACGCATACTATCACTACCCATCCAGGTACATCACTGATATCACTCATACTTTCACGACTCATCCAGATACATCACTGACCTCACTCATACTGTCACTACCCATCCAGGTATATCACTGACCTCACTCATACTGTCACGACCCATCCAGGTACATCACTGACCTCACTCATACTGTCACTACCCATCCAGATACATCACTGACCTCACTCATACTGTCACTACCCATCCAGATACATCACTGACCTCACTCATACTGTCACTACCCATCCAGATACATCACTGAACTCACTCATACTGTCACTACCCATCCAGGTACAGCACTGACCTCACTCATACTATCACTATTCATCCAGATACATTACTGACCTCACTCATACTATCACTACCCATGCAGATACATCACTGATCTCACTCATACTGTCACTACACATCCAGATACAGCACTGACCTCACTCATACTATCACTACACATCCAGATACATCACTGACCTCATTCATACTGTCACTACCCATCCAGATACATCACTGACCTCACTCAAACTGTCACTACCAATCCAGATACATCACTGACATCACTCATACTCTCACTACACATCCAGATGCATCACTGACCTCTCTCATACTCTCACTACCCATCCAGATGCATCACTGACCTCACTCATACTGTCACTACCCATCCAGCTACATCACTGAACTCACTCATACTTTCACTACTCATCCAGATACATCACTGCTCACTCATACTTTCACTACTCATCCAGATACATTACTGACCTCACTCATACTATCACTACCCATGCAGATACATCACTGATCTCACTCATACTTTCACTACTCATCCAGATACATTACTAACCTTGCTCATACTGTCATTACCCATCCAGATATAGCACTGACCTCAATCATACTGACACTACCCATCCAGATACATCACTGACCTCACTCATACTGTCACTACCCATCAAGATGCAGCACTGACCTCACTCATACTATCACGACCCATGCAGATACATCACTGATCTCATTCATACTGTCACTATACATCCAGATACAGCACTGACCTCACTCATACTATCAGTACACATCCAGATACATCACTGACCTCACTCATACTCTCACTACCCATCCAGATGCATCACAGACCTCACTCATAATGTCACTACCCATGCAGGTACATCACTGAACTCACTCATACTTTCACTACTCATCCAGATACATTACTGACCTTGCTCATACTATCACTACCCATGCAGATACATCACTAATCTCGCTCATACTGTCACTACCCATCCAGACACATCACTGATCTCACTCAAACTGTCACGACCCATCCAGATACATCAATGACAATACTCATACTGTCACTACCCATCAAGATACATCACTGACCTCACTTATATTGTCACTACCCATCCAGATACATCACTGACCTCACTCATACTGACACTACCCGTCCAGATACATCACTGACCTCACTCATACTGTCACTACCCATCCAGATACATCACTGACCTCACTCATACTCTCACTACCCGTCCAGATGCATCACTGACCTCACTCATACTGTCACTCCCCATCCAGATACATCACTGACCTTACTCGCACTGTCACTTCCCATCCAGATACATCACTGACCTCACTCATACTATCACTACCTATGCAGATACATCACTGACCTCACTCATACTCTCACTACCAATCCAGGAACATCACTGACCACATTCATACTGTCACTGCCCATCCAGATACATCACTGACCTCGCTCATATTGTCAATACCCATCCAGATACATCACTGACCTCACTCATATTGTCAATACCCATCCAGGTACATCACTGACCTCACGCCTACTATCACGACACATCCAGGTACATCACTGATATCACTCATACTTTCACGACTCATCCAGATACATCACTGACCTCACTCATACTGTCACTACCCATCCAGATACATCACTGACCTCACTCCTACTATCACTACCCATCCAAGTACAGCACTGACCTGACTCAACCTGTCACTACACATCCAGATACAGCAGTGACCTCACTCACACTATCACAACCCATCCAGATACATTACTGACCTCACTCATACTATCACTACCCATCCAGATGCATCACTGACCTGACTCATACTGTCACTACCCATCCAGGTACATCATTGACCTCACTCATGCTGTCACTACCCATCCAGATACATCACTGACCTCACTCATACTATCACTACCCATCCAGATACATCACTGACCTCACTCCTACTGTCACTACCCATCCAGGTACATCACTGACCTCACTCATACGATAACTACCCATCCAGATACATCACTGACCTCACTCATATTGTCAATACCCATCCAGATACATCACTGACCTCACACATATTGTCAATACCCATCCAGGTACACCACTGACCTCACGCATACTATCACTACCCATCCAGGTACATCACTGATATCACTCATACTTTCACGACTCATCCAGATACATCACTGACCTCACTCATACTGTCACGACCCATCCAGATACATCACTGACCTCACTCCTACTGTCACTACCCATCAAGGTACAGCACTGACCTCACTCATACTGTCACTACACATCGAGATACAGCAGTGACCTCACTCATACTATCACTACCATCGAGATACATCACTGACCTCACTTATACAATCCCTACCCATCCAGATACATCACTGACCTCACTCATACTGTCACTACCCATCCAGGTGCATAATTCACCTCACTCATACTATAACTATCCATCCAGATACATCACTGACCTCACTGAAACTGTCAATACCCACCCAGAGACATCACTGACCTCACTCATACTGTCACTACCCATCCAGGTACATCACTAGGCTCACTCATACTGTCACTACCCATCCTGATACATCACTGACCTCACTCATACTGTCAGTACCCATCCAGATACATCACTGACCTCACTCATACTGTCACTACCCATCCAGATACATCACTGACCTCACTCATACTGTCAGTACCCATCCAGATACATCACTGACCTCACTCATATTGTCACTACCCATCCAGGTACATCACTGACCTCACTCATACTATGACTACCATTCCAAATACATCACTGACCTCACTCATACTGTCACTACCCATCCAGATACATCACTGACCTCACTCATACTGTCACTACCCATCCAGGTACATCACTGACCTCACTCATACTATCACTACCCATCCAGATACATCACTGACCTCACTCTTATTGTCAATACCCATCCAGGTACATCACTGACCTCACTCATACTATCACTACCATTCCAAATATATCACTGACCTCACTCCTTCGACACTACCCATGCAGATACATCACTGATCTCAGTCACACTGTCACTACACATCCAGATACAGCACTGACCTTACTCATCCTATCACAACACATCCAGATACATCACTGGCCTCACTCAAACTGTCACTACCAATCCAGATACATCACTGATCTCGCTCATACTGTCACTACGCATCCAGATAAAGCACTGACCTCACTCATACTATCAACACACATCCAGATACATCACTGACCTCACTCATACTGTCACGACCCATCCAGATACATCACTGACCTCACTCCTACTGTCACTACCCATCCAGGTACAGCACTGACCTCACTCATACTATCACTACCATCGAGATACATCACTGACCTCACTTATACAATCCCTACCCATCCAGATACATCACTGACCTCACTCATACTGTCACTACCCCTCCAGGTACATAATTCACCTCACTCATACTATAACTACCCTTCCAGATACATCACTGACCTCACTCAAACTGTCAATACCCACCCAGAGACATCACTGACCTCACTCATACTGTCACTACCCATCCAGGTACATCACTAGGCTCACTCATACTGTCACTACCCATCCTGATACATCACTGACCTCACTCATACTGTCACTACGCATCCAGATAAAGCACTGACCTCACTCATACTATCAATACACATCCAAATACATCACTGACCTCAGTTATACTGTCACTACCCATCCAGATACATCACTGATCTTACTCAAACTGTCACGACCCATCCAGATACATCATTGACCTCACTCATACTGTCACTACCCATCAAGATACATCACTTACCTCACTCATAATATCACTACCCATCCAGATACATCACTGACCTCACTCATACAGTCACTACCCATCCAGGTACATCACTGACCTCACTCATACGATAACTACCCATCCAGATACATCACTGACCTCCCTCATATTGTCAATACCCATCCAGATACATCACTGACCTCACTCATTTTGTCAATACCCATCCAGGTACATCACTGACCTCACGCGTACTATCACTAACCATCCAGGTACATCACTGATATCACTCATACTTTCACGACTCAATCAGATACATCACTGACCTCACTCATACTGACACTACCCATCCAGATACATCACTTACCTCACTCCTACTGTCACTATCCATTCAGGTACAGCACTGACCTCACTCATACTGTCACTACACATCCAGATACAGCAGTGACCTCAGTCATACTATCACTACCCATCCAGATACATCACTGACCGCACTTATACTATCACTTCCCATCCAGATACATCACTGACCTCACTCATACTGTCACTATCCATCCAGGTACATCACTGACCTCACTCATACTGTCACTACCCATCCAGGTACATCACTGACCTCACTCATACTATCACTACCAATCCAAATACATCACTGACCTCACTCCTACTGTCATTTCCCATCCAGATACATCACTGAACACACGCATACTTTCACGACTCATCCAGATACATCACTGATCTCACTCATACTGCGACTACCCATCCAGGTACAGCACTGACCTCACTCATACTCTCACTACCCATCCAGGTAGAGCACTGACCTCACTCATACTGTCACTATTCATCCAGATACATCACTGACCTCACTCATACTTTCACTACCCATCCAGGTATATCACTGACCTCACTCATTCTGACACTACCCATCCAGATACATCACTGACCTCACTCATACTGTCATTAACCATCCAGATACATCACTGAACTCACTCATACTTTCACTACTCATCCAGATACATCACTGCTCACTCATACTTTCACTACTCATTCAGATAAATTACTGACCTCACTCATACTTTCACTACACATCCAGATACAGCACTGACCTCACTTATACTATCACTACACATCCAGATACATCACTGGCCTCACTCAAACTGTCACTTACAATCCAGATACATCACCGACATCACTCATACTCTCACTACCCATCCAGATGCATCACTGACCGAACTCATACACTCACTACCCATCCAGCTGCATCACTGACCTCACTCACACTGTCACTATCCATCCAGGTACATCACTGAACTCACTCATACTTTCACTACTCATCCAGATAGATTACTGACCTTGCTCCTACTATCACTACCCATGCAGATACATCACTGATCTCGCTCATACTGTCACTACGCATCCAGATAAAGCACTGACCTCACTCATACTGTCAATACACATCCAGATACATCACTGACCTCACTCATACTGTCACTACCCATCAAGATACATCAGTGACCTCACTAATACTGTCACTCCTATCCAGATACATCACTGACCTCACTCATACTGTCACTACCCATCCAGATATAGCACTGACCTCACTCATACTGACATTACCCATCCAGATACATCACTGACCTCACTCATACTGCCACTACCCATCCAGATACATCACTTACCTCATTCCTACTGTCACTACCCATCAAGATACAGCACTGACCTCACTCATACTGTCACTTCCATCCAGATACATCACTGACCTCACTAATATTGTCACTACCCATCCTGATACATCACTGACCTTACTCATACTGTCACTACCCCTCCAGGAACATCACTGTCATCACTCATACTCTCACTACACATCCAGATACAACACTGACCTCACTCATAATGTCACTACTCATCCAGATACATCACGGACCTCACTCACACTGTCACTACCCATCAAGATACAGCACTGACCTCACTCATACTGTCACTTCCATCCAGATACATCACTGACCTCACTAATATTGTCACTACCCATCCAGATACATCACTTACCTCACTCATACTATCACTACCCAACCAGATACATCACTGACCTTACTCATACTCTCACTACCCATCCAGATACATCACTGACCTCACTGATACTGTCACCACCATCCAGATACATCACTGACCTTACTCATACTGTCACTACCCCTCCAGGAACATCACT